>NW_020799091.1:49347052-49361040 GCF_003259725.1 Athene cunicularia
ACAAACTTAGAGCTATGTTTACATGAGTTATGATACTGAATTTTCAGTCCTAATCTCAGGTTCAGGTATGAGAGATAAATTGCAAAATATATACTGGTTTTTAGCATTCTCATAGGTACTAAACCCAGCCATAGACCCTCTGTTTCATTCTGGAGTTAGAATCAACTGTGTGGGTTAGAAAGCTACTGTTTACCAGCTCCTAGTTGAGGTAACCATCTAGCAACTAACTGTGGCAGATCATGAAGTCTGTGTTACAGCAAGACAAGACAAGACATGTAAGATTAAACCACCGAAACAAGTCATACAGATGACTACCAGTTAATTTTTCCTACAGGTGACTAGTTCTGACAGTCAGTTTTCAGCCAACTGGAAGCTGAGTTTAGGCATGTTAAAGGAGCTAAAAATATGTTTAAGCTGCCTCTCATTTGAAAATTTCCAGACAAGAGCGATGTGTTAGCACAGCTGAATTATCATGACACTGATATGACACTAGCACAAATAACAGAGGACTGGTTAGGAATGGCATTTTAGCACATTACTGATCTTTCTTTCGCTTCCCCCCACCCCACAGAAAGACCCTCTTGAATTAACAAGTGTTTGCAAGAGTTGTAGGTGTTTTGTGTTTATATACGAATACAGGTCCCACCAAGACCTCTCATAGATAAAGTATATATATCTACATTTTTAGGCATTTATATTAATATAATGTATCAGCATTACATTCTTATCTTTTAATTCTTGGGATGTGATTAATGAATCTTGTTTTTCATTTCTAATCATGAGAAGGTTTGTGTGCCAAGGATTTTTAAGATTAAGGAATACACCTATTCAAACATCTCTGCAAGACAGCTAAATTGCTGTGCTGCTGTAACTGCACAAGTAAGTAAAATTACGCTAATAATATCAGTGACACTGATACTAGTCTACAAAGGTTTATTGTTAGCTTCTTCCAAACAATATAATCCTGTAGGTTTTCTTATCCACCTGAGACCAAATTCAGGGGTTGAGGATTTCAAGCGCTCTCTCTCGCTCTCTCTCTCTCAAAAAGTGCTCACTATTTACTGGTTCATTGTAAATTCTCTGGATTATTTTATATCACCCATTCTGGACATATTTTGAATATGAGCACAGGGATTCTAGATGTTTTGCCACATGACAAGAGAACAGACACATTGGTCAGCAAAATTTTGTCTCTCAATCGTGATATTGTGTGAAAGCATCTAGTTTCAAAAGCTAGGGTTTTTTAAAGTTCATGGCTATTGTCTCAGGAAAACACTACTAAACAGATTCATAATGAGACGACTAAATCTAAGGCTCCTGATTATCCCCTTATTTGTTGTCATGCAATTATATTTTAGACAATAACATTTAAATAAACTCTAACATTTGTAAACATTTTGTACATCTGTTTTCCTGCATTTTTTAGAGTTTAAAATGACATATTTCTGAAATGATATCTCCTTTACATATTACTTGCTATTCCATTATTCTCATCATGACTGGTCTAATATCACAAAATCCGAGAATCATAGAATGGTTTGGGTTAGAAGGACCTTAAAAGTCATCTACTTCCAACCCCCTTGCCATGGGCAGGGACACCTTCCACTAGCCCAGGTTGCTCCAAGCCCCGTCCAACCTGATCCTGAACACTTCCAGGGAGGGGGCAGCCACAGCTTCTATGGGCAACTTGTTCCAGTGTCTCACCACTCTCACATTAAAGAATTTCTTCCTTATAGCTAATCTAAGTCTAACTTAACTTGCTGAGGATGCACTCAATCCCAGTGTCTCTGTCACTGACAAAGTTACTAAACAGCACTGGGTCCAAATACTGACCCCTGAGGAATGCCACTTGTCACTGCTCTCCAATTGGACATTGAGCCATTGACAGCAATTCTTTGAGTGAAACCATCAAGCCAAGTACAAACTTATGGATATACTTCTTGTTTTATGATTCCAAAACCAATGTAAATAGATATGGCCATCATGCTATATACTATTTTTCCATAGAAATAAGGAACACAATGTCACAGTGTATACAAACTTAACACAAATGAAACTTTATGAGTTGCAGCTGAAGTATGCAGACTGCCCTTTTGAAGTTAAATTCAGAGGTAGCATGTATGATGTAGTTCAAAACATATATGGTGTAGTTCAGAATGAATTATTTAGAAACTTACAAGTCTAACACACACACACACATATATATATAAAGAGTCACTTCAGTTTCTGCTGAGAAAGATACAAATCATTATGGTTTTAAAATGTTCCTCTATGTGAGCATGCCTCCCATCTATGTGAAAGAACAAGAACAATATAGGAACCATAATCTTTTGTACAACACTTAGGGTAAAATTTAGCTCTATAGTCTATTAATGGCCTCCTTAAGAGTCGATAATTTCTTTTAAATGTTGACAATTATCATTTCTACATCACGTCTATTCATGTAGTAAAATAATTAAGCAAATACTTATGGAGAAAGAAGAGACACAGTAAACATTTTGGGATCAAATACACATTTTCTTATAAGGTAAAGACAAACTAATGTAAAATCAGATTGTCTGTCTGGCAAAAATCTTAAGATAACCAGAGGAAACTTTAGAATAGATTTAGATTTTGATAAATATTATAAATATTAATCATATTTTACCCTAAAACACATTTCACTGATTTGAATATCAGTATTGTCCAGTTTGGAATATCAATATTATCCTACACTGAAGGGCCATAAAGTAATTAGGAGGAAGGATATTCAGTAATAGTTTGCTGTCTGAATCCCAATTTAGACAGAATTCGTTTTAATCAGTTCAGCACTGTTGTATGTCTCAGATTTCTTTCCTGCTCCCTACTTCCTTCTGAGATGCTTACGTATAAATGCCTGTCTTCCTTTAAACAGAACTAAAACAATTTCAATTTCTGTTTGAAGAAAAAAGATACAGTGTCCTTCAGAAGAAAATGCTGTTAATGGTTGATTAATAGTTTCCGTAGCGACTATGGTTCCATCATTTCCTTCAAAGACAGAATTATGTCCAGAGTTGCTACTGCAAATTCACAAGCTGGATGTTTCTTTCCCCAAGTGAGCCAAATTCTTGGATGTGATAGCTAACACATATCAACAGTTTCAAATTTGGCACAGAAAGCAACTGTCATGGAATCATAGCACTTTAGCTAGTCATCCATAACAAACAGCATGTGTGCTACCCCACCACAAATTGTCTCCTTTGCTCTGTATCTCTCCTCCTAGTAGAAACAGTGAAAAGCCATATTATATTTAGTACAGATTTGGAATTCTTGTTTATATTAATCTGATTTGTACTATATCCCATCATAAACCACAGGTATTACAATTGCTTTTTGTATGATCTGACATAAATATATCAAATATTTTTCTTCTTATTATACAAAAATATAAATAATATTAACAGAACTATATAAAAACCCAATATTTAATTTGTTGGAAGGACCAGCTTATGAAGACTTTGAGAATTAAATACACATACCTTGACTAAAATAGAAATGAATGGAAATACAATGATACAGAATCATGAACATTTTAAAAATTCAAAATTACACTAGAAATGTTTTGCATTGAACAAACTATTTTGGTAATTATTGTCAGATATTAGGTTACAGAAGTTTTAAGAGTAATGTAGAAATAAATTAATTCAGCAAAAATAGGTCAATTAACTCTGATTATTTATTTGTTTGATGGCATAAACCAGGCCTGGCTTTACAGGTTTTTCTTGCATCACGATCTGGGTCACCTACTTTTATTTCAATAAATTACTGGAAAATAAGTAAGAGTTTATTTTTTTCTTGTTGTCACTGCTTTAGTGTTGAATTTGCTAATCTAAAATCTTGAGTATGTGACCTATTTCCTACAAACATTGGGAGAAAAATCACTCACAGGTCATAATTGTCAATTTATGAGATTGTTTACAGAGATATCTATGAAGTTTTCTTATCAGTACAATATCACATTGTTTAATACATTCCCTAGGTATTACATATCTTGTAACTTGGATTTCTCACATCCACTCAAAAGACCCAGAAAAAGTCGTTCAGCAAACTTAGTTACTTGAAGACAAAAACTATGGCTTTTAAGATGAGGGAATAAACTTTTATCTTTCTCTGTTATTAATTTCTTTTCTTTTCTCACAAGCTGCACATCTGGAAAAACCCAGGAATACAGTAATTATATTCCCACGTTATGCCAAGAATGACAATATTTAACACTGCATTCAAGTTTATATGGAAAGTCTCAAATAAGTTAGAGAGAAGAAATAACAGTCAAATGTCCATGCTTTGTTTCTTTTGACAGGTTTTCTTACAGACTTAAACAAACATATTTTACAGAATGAGTAATCGTTGTCTACTTTTTGAGATCTTTACAGATAAAAGGATTATGAATGGACTTGTGAAATTAGGTTAGTAAATAACCCGGAGATATGATTTTGTAGTTCACTGTTAACTTGTCATTGACTAACATCAGTGACAGCAACACATGGATTTTCAGAACTTCTCATCCTCCTTCTCTTACTCTTTAAGACTATTTTTTGGACTGAAATGTGTCTGGTGATCATCAAAATGATACTGGACAAATACAGCAGGGATGAATAGGCTTGGAAATGTATATGTCTCCTGTTTGTTTCAGAGTCTTGAAGTCCCACTGTACTGTTTTTGTCTGGGATAGAATTAATTTGCTTCTTAGTAGCTTTGTGGTGCTGTTTTGGATCTGTGATTAAATCAGTGTTGATAACATACAGATGGTTTAGTTATTGCTGAGCAGTGCTTTAAACAGAGTCAAGGCCTTTTCTGCTCTTCACACCACCCCACCAGTGAGTACGCTGGGGGTGCACAAGAAGATGAGAGGGGACACAGCTGGAACAGCTGACCCCAACTGGCCAAAGGGATACCCCATACCATATGATGTCATGCTCAGCAATCAAACCTAGGGAAAGAAGCAGGAGTGGGGGAATGTTCAGAGTTATGGTGTTTGTCTTCCCAGGTAACTGTTATGTGTAATGGAGCCCTGTTCCTGGTGATGGCTGTACACCTGCCTGCTGATGGAAAGTAATGAATTAATTCCTTGTTTTTATTTGCTTATATATGCAGCTTTTAAATTTTCTTTATCTCAGCTCATGAGTTTTCTCACTTTTACTCTTTTGATTCTCTCTCCCATCCCACCGTGAGGGACTGAGCGAGCAGCTGTGTAATGCTTAGCTGCCTACTGGTGTTAAACCATGACACCCACTGACCATGCAATAAGAGATACAATCCATCCTGATCTTCTCTCTTCTTCTGTCCTCTAATATATACATTTCCCAGTGGAATCATTTAAAGGTTCTGCCTTCTTTCAGATCCCTTCTTATTTATTATCTTTTAATATATTGTCAAAGTAAATGATACTTGCTTTGAGTAACACAAAATCAATTTTCTTATTGAAATGTAATTGAACATGTATCAGTTGATATTTATTAATTTGCAGGGTTACACTGAGTAAATAGAATTCAGAAATGAAGCAGCAATGATTGCCACTACAACCATTTCCTGATGTGGGAAAACAGTGATTGAACAGGTACAGGATACCAGGAAGAATTTATTGATAAATCTTATACCTTTTGCATATAGAGGGCTATATCTTTGCAAGATGAAGTATTTTCTTTACCATGTTTTTTGTGGGTAACATAGGAAGTGTACTTCTGCAAACTCTAGATGAACAACAAAGGGCTTACAGTCTGAATTGACTGTGTGTTATATACTGGAATTCCTTCAGCCTTGACATTGCACACTTAAAGAATGTAGAATTTGTTATTGGGAAGGTAATAATAGAAGAAAAGTAAAAACAGGAATAAATTGAGCATGGAGGTTAAGGAGAGTAAAAGTACAACTAAAAGCAGAAACTTTCAAACATAAGATTTTTTATGTTAGCTAGTGTGATGGTGTTCTCCATCCCAGCAATCACTCTGCCAGCCTGACCTTTATTTCCCTTCACCCAGCTCAAGTGATAACCACCAGTGGTGGTTGTAATGGATGTATGTGGTCATGATGGCTGCATCCAGCTCAAGTGGATTCAGGGGAGACAGGTAACACCACAATAACTGAGGGCTAGTTGAGCATGCACCAAATGAAATATAGCTTGTATGAAGATATGACTATAAATCAACAATCTTACTCCAAAAATAGTGGACAGGCAGGGCCAGTGGAGCTTTCCTGCACGGCAGCAGGCTGCATGCCAGGATCTCCCTTTGAGTAAGGACAGCTCTCAGTGTTACTCCTCGAGGTTGAGAGAATCCTTATTGCATCAAATAGTAAGTGTAATAAGTACGTTGAAACTTTCAAATCTTAGCTAAATGATATAAAAGATTGATTGGGCACATATATTCCTTTAGACATAAGCCATTGACCAAGTCTAGGACTAAGTCTGGATCTGTCTGTACCTAAACTCCCCTCTGAGAAGGAGTTTAAAATGCAAGCGGGTCCTTTCTGAATCTCATGACTCAACATGAGGGTCTCCCTGACAATTTTGTCTGATTCTGTCCTCTATGCAGTAAATAATCAAGTGTACCTTGCTATCGAATCTTGTTAAACCACTTGTATTTACTATAAAACTTTGTTAAGTCACTGATTTATATCAATACACATATTGCTACTTCTCTCTTACAAGTGAAATACATCACTCCATCTGTGATGACAGCTAGTAGTCTGTAACTGTAAAATACAAAATGGAATGGTATACATTGTGAGAGAGGATTTTCTACTGAGGTGCTGTTTACTTCAGATGGCTCTTTTCTAATTTACTCTTCATAACTAATTCACCCTTAAACCATCTTATTTCTCTCTGCCTTTGTAACTCAACAAAGATTTTTCTACAAACCTAGTCATAGGCTAATAATATTGCTAGAAGTCACAAAAAGCCTAGTCCAGGGTGCTCAAATTAAATGCACTTATCCGCAACACTTGAAAACGTAGGTTGGCTTTTTTTTCCCTTTATTGACTTCTGTGTATACACAGATTGTGAATGTTTATGTAGGGGATAGAGATATAAAACAGATACAATATACAATAGTCATGTCTCTTTTTCTGTGTAAACAGTTCCAGACAATCTCTCATCCTCAGTTTAGATGTTTTCATTAGCACTTCCACTTGTGACAAGAGAACTGGTTTATGTTTTAAAAGTTTAGACTGAGAGTGTTCATATTTGTCTTGTCATCTAGTCAAAATGAAGTGTGAAAAAGTGTTAAGAGCTGTTATATTGAACTTACTGGACAGATACAAAACCCAATGCTTTTGTGCATAAACTGTAGCTTCTGGAAGGATGAAACACTTACATTGACTGGTTTGGTGGTGTTTGTTTGTTTTTTGTTTTTTTGCTTTTGGGTTTTTTTGTGTGGGTTTTTTTTGTTTGTTTGTTTGTGGGTTTTTTTGTTTTTTGTTTTTTTTTTTTTTCTTTTGTGTGCTGATGAAGAGAACATTGACTATATCTGAAGGATAGGACAACTCATAACTATTGTATTCTCAATTCCCACTGCTACTGAGGAGAAATAGTATTTGCATTCACTGTTTACTCCCACAAAAGCCTCCATGGAGTTGTCATGAATTAGTATTTCTGTGTAGCAGTGAAATGCCCTCTTCCCGCCTGTGCCACATGTTGCTGGGTATTTTAGAGGCTTCACAGCTGCAGTGTGCTGTAACATGTTTCCACCTTGTATGAGATGAAGGTCGGAAGTGAGTAATTGTTACAACCCACCTTTGGTGATCATCTTCATCACTTTCAAGACTATTCCTTTGTCATGAAGAATCTCTACAGGGATCAAGGTTTCTTGACATAGTTTTATATAGGATGTTGCACAAAGTACAAAATGAAAATAGGCTAAGGCAGGAGCAAAGATACAGGGTTGTTGGATAGAGTTTGAGGAAAACAGGCAGGAATTTTGTAATTTTTAAGCAAGAAGACCAATGTATACTCTGGTGACTAAGATGGGTGTCTAAGTTTCACTGCTTTAGTATATACACCCACATACTTCACTACCCCTGTCCTAGAAATAACTATTTCTTACAATGCCTTTCTTCCCTATATCCTTGAAGGACTGTGAAATAAAAATTCCTCAGTCTGTATCTGCATTAGTAAATAAAGCATAGACAGAAAACAAGATGAAGCACTGAATGCCTGATCATCTCCACTGTTTAGCTGATTACACATTTGCTGCCTATATTTTAGGCTCCTCCAACTAGCTTTTTACAAGCCAGATACATCTACAAGACATAGTACTAAGGCTAACTCTAAGCAATATAAATGTGAGATATTTGCTGTCATTTGACTTCCTGGTTATAGCATTAATTTTTCAAAAAGTCAGGGCCCAGGTGAAAGCCAGGAAATTAGTGGCATTCATCACTAATTTCTGCAATGTGGTTGTTTTTATAGATGTAAATAATATTTTTGTATGTAATTTTCTTCTATATGCCATATCCTTAAAATTTATAGTGAAGCAGGATTAAGTGTAATTCTCATACAATTCCTTAATTTCAAGAAAGCATAAGATTTTAAATACTCATCCTAATTAGGATCTGACCACTAATGTGTGTTTGCATGGTCATGACACAGTATCATAGGATTTGGGCATACTTGTACCTTTTGGGAAAAAAAGAGAAACTATATGACAATACATTGTCCTGCAAATATGATCAAAAGAGTTTAATTTAGTAACTCACCGACTTGCTTAGTCATCTTTACAGGAAGTGCAATAAAACCAGAAGAACCCAAGGAACCCATGGTACATCCAGCTCCGCATTGTGGTTCATACTACTGCAGTCCAAGAGGCTACAGAAAACAGCATCACTTCTGCAGTCCTTTCCTCTTCCAAGCTCCTGTAGTTTTGGACTGAGGAATTTAGAGCATACATCTCTGCTTATTCCCCTTAGCATTTATTTATGGCCTATGTTATCCACTCTACAATTAAGATTTAAATACCATGCAAACAGCAGGAAATTGAAAGCTAGGAGGAACTGTTCTTTGTATCATTTGATACAGCCTAAGATCATAAGGACTGCCTTCTGTCACATTTTACTACGCATTCTCTCATCTTCTAAAAATTATACACACACACATATATATATATAATACATATGTTCTACTATAGTGTATATACATATGTAGTGTAGTATATTATAGTGTGAATATAGTTTGCATATACTGTATATATAGGAATAGAATAGACTAGACTAAGAATAGACTAGACTAGACTAGACTAGACTAGACTAGACTAGAACAGAACTATTTCAGATGGAAGGAACCTATAACGATCATCTAGTCCAACTTCCTGACTACTTCAGGGATGACCAAAAGTTAAAGCATTTTATTAAGGGCATTGTGCAAATGTCTCTTAAACACTGACAGTCTTGGGGAATTGGCCACCTCTCTAGGAAACTTGTTCCAGTGTTTGACCATACTTTCAAAAAGAAATGCTTCCTAAATGTTCAGTATAAACCTCCCCTGGTGCATCTTTGAACCATTTCCATTTTTCTTACCACTGGATACCAGGGAGAACACCTCAGCACCTCCCTCTCCACTTCACCTCCTCAGGAAGCTGTAGACAGCAGTGAGGTCACCCCTCAGCCTCCTTTTCTCCAAATGAGATGAACCCAGAGTACTCAGCTCCTCCTCACTGGACATGCCTTCCAGCCTTTTCACCAACTTTGTTGCCCTTCTCTGGATGCATTCAAGGACCTTCACATCCTTGTTAAATTGTGTGGCCCAGAACTGCACACAGTACTCAAGGTGAGGCCACACCAACACTGGATACAGTGGGAAGATCACCTCTTTCAACTGCCTGGTTGTGCTGTGTTTGATGCACCCCAGGATGCGGTTTGCCCTCTTGGCTGCCAGGGCACACTGCTGACTCACACTGAGCCTGCTGTCGACCAGCACCTCCAGATCCCTTTCTGCAGGGCTGCTCTCCAGCCACTCCTCTCCCAGTTTGTACTTGTGTCCAGCATTACTCCATCCTAGGTGCAGAATCTAGCATTTGGATTGCCCAATGCTCCTACCTATCTAGATCCCTCTGCAAGGCCTCCTGTGCCTCAAGGGAGTCAACAGTACCTTCCAGTTTCATATCATCAGCAAACCTGCTAATGGTGCATTCAACTGTTGCATCCAGTTCATTAATAAAAATACTGAACTGAACTGACTCTAGGATTGAGCTCTGACGAACACAGCTGCTGACTGTTCAACAACCAGATGTAGCCCCATTCACTACATTTTGAGACCTGCCATTCATCTAGTTCTTCACCCAGTGCACTGTGTGGAGTAGTAAATAGTGTATATGCATCTATAGTATGGAGAGAGTATATATAGTAGGTATATAGTGTATATTTACTGTAAATACACCATAGCGTATGCATTTATGTACAGTACAGGTATGCATATATAGTAATCTATGTATATGCACATAAATATTTATGTATACAAAATAATGAGACCTGTCAGTGTATAAATGGAAATTAACTGACTAAAGTACCTTTTATAAACAGTAACTTTCTTCTAGAATTTTCAGTATGGTATGTTTCCACTTTAAAATCTTAGATATCATTCTTGCTGCTAAATTGGAGACATATGGGTTTGCAGGATGATCTGTTAGATGAATAAGGAATTGGCTGGATGGCCATGTACAAAGTCTTAATGGATTAATGTCCAAATCGAAACTAGTAATGTGTGGTGTCCCTCAGAGGTCCATACTGGGACCATTACTATTTAATATCTTCATCAATAACATAGACAGTGGGATTAAGTGCACTCGGCAATTCTGCAGATGACAGCAATCTGAGTGCTGCAGTTGATATGCTAGAAAGAAGGGATGCCATCCAGAGGCACCTTGAGAAGTGAACCTCATGAAATTGAGCAAAGGTAAATGCAAGGTCCTGTACCTTGATTGGGGTAATACCTCATATCAGTACAGACTGGGGAATGAATGGTTTGAGAGCATACCTCTGAAGAAGGACTTGGGAATACTGGCAGATGAAAAATTTGACATGAGACATGAATGTGTGCCTGCAGCCCAGAAAGCCAATCATATCATGTAATTAAGGAGATTATACTGGGTACTATTGAAAGTCATTTAAATAATAATGTAATCATCCGGCACAGTCAACATGAGTTCACAAAGGGAAAGTCCTGTCTAAGTACTTTGATATCCTTCCATGGTAAGGTCACCTGCCTGGTGGAAGAAAGGAAGGTGGTGGATTCAGTTTTTCCTGATTTTTAGTAAGACTTTTGATACTATACCACACAGCATCTTTCTGGACAAGTTGCCCAACTGTGAGAGGAACGGGTTCATGATGCACTGGCTGAAGGGCAGAGCTGAGTAGTAGTGAATGGAGCTACATCTGGCTAGTGATCAGTCACTGGCAGTGTCCCTCAGGGTTCAATTCTAGGGCCAGTTCTGTTTGATATATTTATCAATGATATGGATGCAGGAGTTGAATGCACCATTAGCAAGTTTGCTGATGATACCAAACTAGGAAGTTCTGTTGGCTCTCTTGAGGGACAAGATGCCTTGCAGAAGGATCTAGATAGATGACAACATCAGGCAATGATTAATGGGATTAAATTTAAGTCCAAATACCAGATTCTGGACCTAGGCCAGGCACAGGTATAAAATGGGAGAGGAGTGGCTAGAGACCAGCCCTCAAGAAAGGGATCTGGGAGTGCTGGTCGACAGGCTCGATATGAGTCAGCAGTGTGCCCAGCAGCCAAGAGGGCAAACCACATCCTGGGGGCATCAAACACAGTTTTATCAGACTGTCAAATGCGGTGATTATCCCACTGTATTTAGTGGGTTCAAATGAGGGCCACTAGAATAATCAGAGGTCTTGAACAATTTTTCTATGAAAAAGGTTTGGTTGGAGTTGTTCAGCCCAGAAGAGAATGCTCTAGAGAGATCTAATTGCTGCCTTTCAATATACAAAGGGGGATACAAGAAAGACGGAGAGAGGCTTTCTACAAAGGCCTGTAGTGTCAGTAGAAATAGTAAAGTTTTAAACTGTAAGAGGGTAGGTTTAGATTGAATGTAAGGAAGAAATGCTTTATGATGAAGGTGGTGAGACGCGGGAAAAAGTTGTTCAGATAAATTGTGGATCCCCTATCACTGGAACTGTTTAAGGTCAGGTTGGATGCTGCTTTGAGTAACCTCATCTAGCGAAAACCATCAGGGCAGCATGGTTGGACTAGATGACCTTTGAAGTCCTTTTCTACCCAAATCATTCTATGACTCCATGATATCCTCAATACCAATTTGAAAAGAGTTACTTAACATCTGTCTAGAGCCTTCAGCTCAGATTCGTTCATACTTCACAAAAAAAGAAAAAAAACCTTCAGAAACATGGACAAATATGAGGGAAATTTTACAATAAGAACTGATAATTATGTTCTACATTTTAATCACATAAATCATTAATTAACTTGAAAGGACAATAGTTAAACGGAAGAAGAAAATATATATATGTATCTATAGGTATACATATGTATAATTCTTATTAGAAATTGGTCGTGGATAGGGACCACAGTTTGTATAAATCATATGTAGTACTATAACATGGAAAAGGACTGGGAAAATTCTAATACTTACATTATTCTAAGAGTTAACTTGAGTTAGAGATGAAAACTGAATTCTTCAAGCTATGAAAAGACAGATGTTAACCTCTCCTGAGTCCTCTTCCAGCCACCTGCCAGTTTCAGTACAAAAGCCAGCAGAAAATGTAACACACTTTCATATCCATAGAAAGCCTTTCTAAAGATTAAAGAAAAAAAAAAAAAAAAAAAATACCCTCAGTGAGATCTCTTTTTAGAACTGATTTCTATTGTGTGCTGGATTTCCTTTTTTTAATGGGAGTGATTCAGCTCATGGTTTCTTCCAACACTTCCCCCCAGACGAGAAGCAAAACTTGTTAAAATTAAATAGAGGTGGCTACAAGCTGACATCTGTGTCAATGCGAAGAACAAGGACAAACTTTCCATGGCTCTCTTTTAAGAACAGAAGGGCCTTTTTTTCTGGAATTCTGAAAGCACTCTAAAGGATTACTCATGTAACCTTTCTTTATAAATGAAAGATGAAAGTGCTGTAGCAAAAAAGAATCAATGTCCTGTAAAATATTAAATAAATAAATACTTTCTTATTTGGGAAAAGATTCATAACAAAAGCTAGAGCTATATACTTACACTCTAAGATACAATGTGCTGTAATATACTTCATATTTTTATTTTTATATATATACTCTTCTGACATTTTGTCAAAAATTAAATACCTTTCTGCACAAGTGCTGAGAGCATAAATGATAACTAAAAATAGAAACTATTCTTATCTTTGTCATCTGAATAAAAAAACTGATATACTTTGAGTGTTGGATGCACACTGAGAAGTGTAACATTCTTTTTGAGTAACCCATGAGTACAATCAAATCTCATTTTTCAGAACAGACCCTATGCAAATTGCAACAGGTGAAGTTACAATTATAAAAAGCTGGTTATCAGTAACACCACATTATAGACATTTAAAAGACAAATGGTTTTATTTGACTGTAGGATATTAGAAAATAATATTTTAGATAAGCTGTATTTTGCTGATTTTTGAAGTTTAAATTTTAAATTAGGAAAGTTTAATGCCACAGCTAAATACATGCAGTTATATCTGCTGTGAAATGGAATACCGATTATATCATGTTTCAATTCTGTGTCAATCTTAGGTATTTTAATATTTTCTCTAGTGAAAACTATGTAACTGCATTTATATATATATATATATATATATATGTATATATGTGTATATATATATATATATATATATATATATATGTATATATGTATAATCTTTAATCCAGAAACTAATCATTAAGAGTATGAAAATGAACCCTGGGATCACTCCAAACGGACAGACACTCTTTGATGGTATGTAATATCAACATATCATAATTTCTAATAGGTATGACCTGTCTCTTAT
>NW_020799091.1:49361090-49367726 GCF_003259725.1 Athene cunicularia
TATATATATATATATATATATAAAATTAATCAAACATATTTGTTTTTCTTAGAAAGTAGACAGGAACTTAGAAAACTAATATTCTTTCAAAACTCCATAATGATCACTTAAAAATAATAGAGTAATTTATATTTTTAGTAGTATTGGTGAAGTGTTTTTTAATGTAGTAGTGCACTCTGGAGTGGTGAATCATCATAGAATGGAATAAAAGTGAATTCAACTTCTGAATCTGGTCAAACCAGCATTGCCTGTGTTTTAAACATTAAATGACTTCATCTGGAGGAGATGTTCCAGAAAGATAATTTTTATTCTGATACATATCAGAAGATACATAAGACCATTGTGTTATTTCATTTTTGTCTATTTTAAAATTGAAAGTTCTGTACTGACATCCCTGTAAGACAGGGTTCTTCATTCAGCCATCAAACATACAGAAGTCATGTGGAGATACCAGAGGTTTACCCTCAAGTACTTTGGATTGAAACTAACACTTGTGTAGCACATATTTACGTCTCTGCTTGTTTAGTTTTGAGCTGTAATTTGACTGGTGGGTTCATCTTGGCAAGCTGCCAGACCTCCACTCTCACCCACCCAGCTGTTCTTTCACTATCCCTTCTCAATGGGACAGGGGGATAAAATAAAATTAAAAAAAAACCCCATGGCCTAGATAAAGACAGGAGTGTGAGCAGCATAGGGGGATGAGGAATGAGGGTTGTGGTCAGTCTGTAGCAGTTCCTCTTTGCTGCTCATTCCTCCTCCTGAAGTTGTGGAAATTCAGTAACTACTCCAAAGCTGTAATAAATTCTTTTCATTAAATAATATTATTGTCATGGGCTTGGCCCAAAATGTGGGGTTTTTCCCCACCTCCAAGTACTTATGTTAAATCTTTATCATTTTATGAGAATTTTAATATCCATCAGGAAAAAAAAATATTACTAGCTCGGATCTTCAGGCACAGTTTTCAGTGTCTCTGTGGGTACACAATAATGATTGCCATCATATCACTGCAATTTTCTGAAAAAGAATTTATGAAATTTGCTATGAAAAACCAAGCTAGTTAGAGTCTCAGTAAAGTGTGGATATATATGATAATCAGTACAGTATTCAGGCCTTTAAAAATAGCTTTTGTTGGGTATCTGACATGTTTATATGAGTTTAATTTAATCAGTTGTATTAATGACTTCTCATTAAAACTTCTGTAATAAAAGATTGCAACTCTTCAATGTAACAGATAAGAGTTCTTTGAGCAAAATATGCTCATCATGAAAACACAAAGTGGATATATTCAAGATCAGAATGTAGTTTGCTGTACTTTTCAAGCTTTAACCACTCAGGGCAAGACTGTCAAAACTAATTAAACATTACTAGGGTAAGGAATAAATCTGGTTAACTTTAATCTGTTCATAGTCTGATTTATTTTGTCAAATAGATCAGAAACAATTCAAGGAGTTTTTAGTACAGAAGAGACCAAAAGGATTTGCACCTAACTTTAAGCAGGAGCACTTAATTTTAAGCATTTTAATGATTATGTGTGACATGCTCCTTTTGCTAAATGCTTCACATTTTCCATTGCATTTCCACATAAACGTATTGCTTATTTTTACTTTTTTTTTTTTTTTTTTTTTTTTTTTTTTTTTTTTTTATTGATTTTAAGAAAATCTAGTTTTATACAGGACAATAAATTTTGTGCATGATGACAATAATTGCATCATTTATTTTTTTACCTTTGTTGCTTTGCTCTGTTGTTGCTGCCAGCGGTAAGTTTCTGCACATAACAGTGTTGTCCATACAAAGGAATAGTTTTCTTTTGAAACAGACACAGTTATCACTGACACTGGTCAGATAAAGACCAAATCATAACAGCTTACCAAAGCCAAGTGCAGTCCATTTTTAAGACGTGTCTTGACTTCAGCAGGCTTTGGATCAGGCTCAAATGCCCATATTTTTCGATCTCCATTTTCCTCAGGCAAGTATGTCCCTGCTTGCAGGAAACCCATCTGGTAGAGCAGTGTAGGAGCTGGCTGCAGGAGGTCAGAATGTGAGGAGCCCAGGCCAGTGCAGAAATGTCTTCTGCACCCCAGGAAGCCCCAAGGCAGAACTGCACAGCTCTAACAGTCTCTCATGCGAAGAAGTTAAAGAAGCTCAAGGCAGTAGCTGAACAGTGGTTAGAAAAAAGCACAACTGCATCTTCCTTAATTCTTATGGATCAGAAAAAGAAATGTTCATTTAAAACATGTGTTGAATGCTATTTTAATGTACTTATGTCAAAACTATATTCACACATTTTGCAGGTACATCTAAAGTGCTTTTTTTTAAAAAAGTGGACCTCTCTAACACTGAAAAACTATCCGTTTTTACCCTTATTAGAGAGTTTATCATTAGCTAATGTATGAATATAACAGCAGTCTAACTGCAAACATTTTTATTGTGCTATAGTTGCTAAATACAATAATAAATTGTCAAACAGAATCATACAGAAAATGTTTTGGAGTCTTGTTAACAACTCAAATCAGGTTCAACTGAAGGTCTGTAAAACTCTGAAGAGAACTTTATCACTGTTTTAGGAAAATCTCTTTATTTTACATATGTGTTTTGAAATCACAGAAAATAGAGAATATATAGAAAATATATAATAAAATTTATATTAAAAATAATTTCTATATCATAAGCTAAAAGACATAAAAAAAGAGTCAGAGATATTTAACACAGGAAAATATATCAGATAGTCACCCAGTGAGATAGGATTGTGGTATTTATGAACAAGGTTAATATTACTCATATTATTGTAAAATCTATGTCTGTGACAGATCTGTGATCTGTCCATTTAATAAATTCTGTACAAACTCATACTGCACAAAAAAAGGTAATATAATTATCAGGAAGCAAAGGAAGAAAAGGAGCAGGAAGGGGGAAGCAGAAGATGAATGAAAGGAAACTTAAGTGTCTAATAATATACTTTTTTACCAAATAGGAATCCAAAGTGTAATAATATTAAGTAGTTTGCTCAAGGTCACAAATATGTGGGATGGTATTTTGAATCTCCTAAGTACTAGTTCCATAAATTATCTAGAACTGATATTTATACGTATTGGACACCTTCTGATCAAGTTGTCACCATGGATTTTCATTTTTCACAGTAGCTTTCCTCTTTCTTTCTATATGTTGACTTCTAGGAAAGATGTTTTCTTATTTCCTGTCTCTATTATACCAAGAAGAGATCTTCTCTGACTCTCTCCCAAGCCTGTTAAAATGACAGCTCTTCAAACCAAGGAACTGAAGGCTCAAAGACTGAATGAGGCAGTGCCATAGTTCAACTGCTTTCACTCACCTCTCCCTGGAGCACAATCTTGCCCCAAGTTCCATCTGATTTAGTATAGTTTTGCATGGTTTCCAATACATGCCTATACAAAAAGTGCAATTCAACCTTTTTAAATAATAGCAAACTATCAAAACCAAAACAAAATGAAAACCTTATTCACTTCTTCCTGAGGCAAATGGAAGATAAATGTAGTTGATTTTTTTATATGAGCTGCATTTACTTTGCTGGTAAATGTTGTTTTCAAAAAACAAAAACTCCTTGGTATGAAGTGGTAAAATTACATGGCCTTATGAATCCTCAAATTCTGTTTACTCTTGGGGCCAGGTCTCCCTTACTTTGGAAACAGAAAAGCCAAATGATAACAAATATTCAAATGGAAAGTAGGTACCTAAATCTAAAAGTTTAATGCCTCCTCATCTGTTACTGAAGTGAAGGATTATACTAACTCAGGCCCTACAGTTACTATAGCTAAATTTTTCCAAGTTAAAAATCTTGAGCAGCTTAGCATTTGTCCAATTGCTATTGAAAAACCCAACAGAAGAAATAATATAACACACAAAAAGTAGTTGGGGAAGGTGTATACTTCTAAAGTGTTATTGATGAAAGATTGTGAAGTGGCTTTAAACAAACCTGACAAGTTGAAGTATCTATTTGTACAATGAAAACCTGAGCTTCAGTTTTCCTCCATGCCTGAAGGCTTGCAAATGTACATTTCTCGTCCTCATGACAGTCTCATAAGCACTGAACGGGAGACTATCAGTTGTGTAGAAGAAAGGGTAGTAACACTTTCCTTCTCTAAAGAACCTGTTCTATTAACAGAATATGTCAAGGTTTACTGGGAGAGAAAAAGAAAGGAAATGTAAACGTGTCTTTTTAGCTTACAGTTATGACATTTAAGCACCTTGTCACGTCCCGCTCCGACGAGGGGGACTGTCACGTCCCGCTCCAGCGAGGGGGACAAGTGACTCAGATTCGCAAATCCCCAATTTTAGCGGACAACAAGTCTCCAAGTTCAAGCATTTATTAACTACCTACAATGCACTAATTGAACACATGATAATTGGCTAAGTACAGAGCAAGCTGTGGCAAGCAATATAATATGCTTTACATTTCTTAACAGAAAAAAAGTGTCAGAGAGAGAGAGAGCCCTTTCTTCTCCTCTTTGATTTATACCCACTTTCCTTGGGTCTGTCCCCTAGGTCAACCCACAGACCTAAGTATCCCACGTACGGGGAGGGGTAAGGTGTTTCATGGGATGACGTAACTAGCATGATCATGACAGCCCTCGTTAGCATATTGAGGGGTGTCAACTTTAATATGCATTTCGTGGATAATGAAGCAAAGTTCATTCACCGGACACATGGCCCTTGAAATGTGCCCAGGTGCCCCAGGGCAGAGCCGTCCCATCTCCACAGGGCTCTCTCCCCCAGATACATCGGGCAGCCTTATCAGCTTCGGCCTCCACAGAAAGCACCCTGTGACTCATAGTTTTGTCTTGCGAGTGTTTGAGGCATTTCTTCAATCAGCCTCAACTTTTGCTTTCCCAGGCTGTTTGTCTTAGTTTCTCACAGGCCTGGTTTCTTGACTCTCACACACCTTTATTTCCCATCCTTGTTCCAATAATTTATTATATTAGTTTTATTTTTTTAATGAGTTTTAGTATAACAACTTTCAACAAGACTATGAGCAGTCCCAACCATTTCCTTCAGCTTCCTTTCCCAAAACACCCTGCTGACTTTTGAATATTCTCTTCTTAATCAGGTAATTAAAAAATATTTACTGCTTAATAGCCCTTTACTCTCTACATCAGTGTGCTGGTAACACTGGATCTCGTTTTCAGGCCTCTTTCTCTCCATGTGCACTGTCTAGAGATCCTTGGTTTCTGACACAGAGTGCTCAATCCTCTTCCAAGGATACCACTAAGCACAAAGGCAACAATATTCCTTTTAAAATCTAACTCATATTTTACATGTATTGTAGAAATACATAAAACTGCCACAGCACGTTATAGAGAGTTGGATACAGCTGAGTGGTGGATCAGAAAAGGTAAAGTTCATTTTACTAGGTATAAGCCTTCGAAAGTAAGACATAATATGTAGGCGTAATTCATTCCACTGTTAAAGAATGTGCTAAAGGGCTTATTGCTCTCCACTGACTTTGGAAAGTATCCAGGAAAGCTTATGTAGATTAAATAGCTAACTTCTACAATTAATCCATTTGTAATTATGGGTCCATGTCCACTAGATGCTTAAGTCTTTCCTCTTAAATAGAGTATGTCAGCATTCCAAAGAAAGCACTCAACCTTGACATGATTTGGCCTTTTTACCTTTTAAAGTTGAGTCCAGAGCAGACAATTTTGAGTACATTAATTCAAATTTTAATACACAACTTCAATGCATAATTAGACTCTTTTTTTCTTTTTCTTTTTTTTTTTTTTTTTTCTGTTTTATTCAACCATTCGGTGATTTCTAAAGCAGAAGAACCTTTTTGAGGCCTCTTAGGCAAATCACATCATGTAGCTATAAAATAAAAATGGTGTAGTCATGCCTACCATTAAGGAGATATTTGGTATGTGTTAGGTATTTTGTTCAAGTGCACCAGTGAAAGATCTGACATGAAAGCTTGGAAATTATTGTTATGAGGCACCTGTAGGGGCATCTTGTTACATGCCTACAACAAAAAGAGTCTTGCAGTGAAAATGCAGTGCAGATGATGACCACCCTTTCAGTAATCAAAAATGATCCATATACATTTTACTTTGTTCATCTACATGAATGCAAAGTCAGGTTATTACACAGATTCAGAATTTTAATTTTAACTTAGATGGCTTTTTATTTGAACTATATGTTACTTAAGTCTAGTCAGTGTGAAAAACTCACAAAAGTATACTTCCTCAGTGTACTGAGTCTGGCTGAGCTGGAATTGGTTTCCCCTGTAGCAGCCCTCACGGTGCTGTGGTTTATGCTGGGAGCTGGCAGGGTGTTGGCAGCACCCTGGTGTTGTGGCTACTGCTGAGCAGTGCTTACACAGCACCAAGGATCTTTCCGACATTTCCCCCCTCAGTGGGACGGGGTGGGCGAGATCTTGGGAGGGGACACAGCCAGGACAGCTGACCCGAACTGACCAAAGGGATATTCCAGACCATGTGACATCTGCTCAGGATAAAGCTGGGAGAAAGGAGGAAGGGGGTGGGGTCACCCTTGGTCCTCTGAGGCAACCGCTCCGCGTATGGGAGCCCTGATCCTGAGAAGGCCCCACATCGCCTCTTCATGGGAAGGAGAGAAAAAATCCGTTTTCTTTTTTTTTTTTTTTTTTTT
>NW_020799091.1:49374155-49381681 GCF_003259725.1 Athene cunicularia
AAGATATATTTAGTAAGGGATTCAGCTCCAGATAAATGTAGTCAATGCAGAAACTAAAACTCAGCCCACCCCCACCAATTCAAGTGATTAAAAATGCATAGTAATGCTAGGCTTAAATTCAAGCCGTTCAAGCCATTGGTCAAAGCAACAATTTAAAACTGAACTGCCCATTCATGCATCACTTCATTTGTTTCCTGCGTTCTCTACAGCAGCCTGGAGGACATACTGATCTGCTTGTCACTGCGGTTATCTTATACTGATCTGCTTGTCACTGCAGTATCTTTTGATCTATTTAAGGGTTATTGACACATTTCCTCTTCAATGTTCTCTTCTTCAGTCTGAACAAGCCAAGTCATTGTATCTTTCCTTATGGACATCTCTCGGCTCCCTCTTTCTCATCTTTCCTGAACAACAGTGTAGATTTTGTGAGTTTTGTGATGAAAACTTCATAACACAGTGAGCTTCTTCACACTTGCTGCTGAAGTTGTTCTATGGGCAGAAGAAAATTTAAAATTCATTGTACCAGTGAAAGAGGAATTCTGTAACTAGTAATCTAATAGTGAAGATATTCAGCTTTCAGAACTATCTAGTCTTACTTTACAGTTAGGGGAGAGGCAGCCAATTCAAGAAGTAGAGGCTAGGGAAATATGTCATAAAGTAGGCACTGACATTTGATCGTCTGACTATTCTCTGTACTCCACGGGCTTTGTTACCTAGATCGTCACTGAACTTGAGGGGTGGTTAAACAGACAACTACATTTAGACATTTAAATTTGTGTCTCTCTAGTCTAAAGCTGACTCCATCTTCAGTGATTATAAAACTTAATAATAACAAAATTACCAATCCATGGGGAACTAGTGGAAGGAATACAAAGTAGATAAAGGAGAAACATCCTTCTAAATTTATTTATTTATTTATTTATTTATTTTAAGAATACACGGTGGCTACAATCCTAGTGAGAGTTTTCTATATTTCTACACTCTTTACATTATAGAAAATAAGTTTCAACATACATATCATTATAGGGATTAATTACAATATTTCCTTTGTTACTTTCACCAGCCCCAAGTGAATATACAATAAATTCCATGTCATGTGTTTGACCCTGTGTGTATGGCTAGTATGAGTGTGTGTCCATAGACTAGAATATCTTACATGCTGTTAGTAGGTTAATTATTTGGTGAGACTACACATAGATTACTGCAAATTTTTGTATTTACTTTTTCTTAGTACATGTTTTCTTTCAATGACCAGGAAAACAGTTTTAAGTTAGCTCCCCTGTCACTATTTTACAATCTATGCAGGACTGAGTATGTTTGAAAATTATCTCCTCCAGATGAAGAACAAATATTTCTTTTGTCAATTGACACACTTGCATGGAACCATTGTGGAGATAAAATTTTTAACATGGGTATTTTTTTGTCAGATTTCCATGTTGTCATAATAGGTTTACCTGGCATGTTCCTATATATATATTTTTTTACAATTTTTATCTACACATGCTATCATTCTTCTGTATTCTCCTTTGTTCTGACTATCAAGTCATCTGATTTGAATAAAAACATAAAAAATATACCTTATAATGATTTATTATTTTGTATTAAAAAAAAGATTATTTTGTTTGTATAAGTCTTGCATTTAAATCTGAAGCATGGTGAGTTGCACAGGGTCTATAAACAAATATTAACCTCTGAGCATTGAAATAGATTTAATAGATCCATTTACCAAAAGTAATTCTGATCTAATGACCCACTAATTAACTACCCATTACATGAATACTTATATAGTATTTTAAAGGAGAGACAGAAATGCCAGATTTATAAGGTTATGAAAAAAGGAAACTGAAACTGAATGCTAAAGGTAAGTTTGTCCTGAGGGCATATCTGCTTTCCTTTGCTACAAATAAATTTAAATTAAGGATGTTATGCTACTGTTGCTAAAGACACAACACTTGTGACAAAAGCATAAGCAAACCCAAGATTTATGAATATAACATGGGGAGGAAAAAAAAACTGGGAACATAATTAAGGAAGATTGAACAATATCTCTACTTTTTTTTTTTTCTTTTTCACTTTGAATTTGCAGTGCCAGAAATATGCAATATGCAAGGCAACTTCAACCTAGAATTGCTGAAAATTGACTTTCAGTAAAAAAAAAAAAAAATAGGCATACTATAAAAAAAGGCAGGTACTGAGCAGGAAGCTGATGACAACAGGAAATCTTATCTCTATGTAATTACTAACGTGTATATGTCTTGCAGGCTTTGTTTACTAGTCCTTCTACCAGAACTAAATATTATTAAATAGCTTGAGTATTATCAACAAAACAGACATATGTCTTCACACATCATAATGTCTTTCACAATGCTGATTTTAAAAGGACTCTAGCCAATAAATAAAATATTTCTTGTTAGGTCATATTAAGATAAGCTCATCTGCACACACAAAAAGGAGCACAGAGAGGTAATGACAGGTGGACAAGCCTAAATGATATCTGGCCAGACTACTGTCAAGACCATCACAGAAGCCATCAGCCCATCAAAGGCCCATCTTCACATGCCCAATTAAGTACAGGGGCACAAAGGCAGGAAGGAACAAAAATTAGGGACTTGGAAGAAGGGCTGTCCCTGGACATCCTCTGCCCCAATGTCCAGGCTTGAAATCCATCAAGTCTAGACAAGCAACTCTCCAGAGCACCTTTGCAACTGAGAGCATTCACTGAATAGACATATAAGACACATTATGGGATGTGGGGGAAGAGCATTCTGGGATTTCACAAGACTTGCTATGGGAAGTTTAGGGAAAGGACCAAAGGTGGGGCAAGGGAGAGATGCAGGTGATTTAAAGTGCCAACCACTGAAGTCAGAGTTCAGCTTATAAGGGCCTGTGTCTGTTGCGCCAGGAACTGGATTGAGTGTAGCTGTGTGAATGAATGTTTGAGCACTAGTGAAGATCGTGTGTGTGTGTGTGTGTGTATGTAGGGGTGAGGGACATGGGGTGGATCCGGGATGAGGTACAGAATTGACTGAGTGTCCATGGTCAGTTACTGGGGGATCTGGCTATGTTTGGTTCTGCACCAGCAGTGGCTTCATGGGCTTGTGTGTCCAGGTGCCAGAAGCTGGGGAAATTGGGATTCAGTGTCTGAGCCCAGCTGCTGGAGGGATCCACATTGCACATACATACACATGCACATGCACAGATATATATATCTCCCATCAACAGCCCTTCAGCCTAATCATCCAGAGAGGGAAACAGGATGAGGCCATTGTTGCTCTTTGTGTTTGAGTGCTGCGTGTGTCTGTCTGTGTGTACATATATATATATACATATGTATACATACATGTATGTATATATACATATGTGTTGTATGTGTGTATTTGTATGTGCATGTACCCACTAGGAATACATGCTCAACCTTGCTACTGGTTGATGTAGGCGCATGGAGCTGTGGTAATCTGTTGGGCTGACAAAATCCTGCCCCATTTCCCTGAGCCTCAACATCCTTAATAGTGTTTACACAGATTTCCACTCATTTCTTCCTCTTCTTACAGAGGATGATAATAATGGTAATCTGAAGTTAGGAACTTTTCTTTAAACAATTATCTATAGATTTTGCCTGGGAAATATAATGACTCGTGGGATATAGAATAATGTTTTTTAGAGAACACTGCAATGTGTACAAATGTAAAATAACTGGGAGAACTGGTAGGTGTGTGCATTCAATCTCCTTAGGTCATGCAGCTGGTCCTTGAGAGTGGGAAAGAAACAGGGAGAGGAAAAGCCCTGTCTGTCATATCTTAACTGACTTCCTTTAATAGAAGTGTTTAAATCCACACACAAAAATGGAACACTTACAAATAAGAGTGACAGTTTTAAAATCTTTCTGAGGCACAATATCAAATGGGCTTTCAGATGTGACCTGAAGGAGAACAGAGGTGGAGATGCACACATGAATGCTTGTGCATATTTTACACATTTTACAAACACACACACACACACACACACACACACATTTCTTTAAAGGTGCTGTTCTCTCATTTCCATTCAGAAAGTTTTTATAAAAACTCTTGTTTTGAAGAAGAAAGACATGTTCATGTATTTAACATAGTAGAAGATTTCTAAGATAAAGCGGTAACTTATGGTATTAAATATTATCTTCTTTACAGTATTGCTGCTCTGCAATCATCACAAAGAAACTGTAGTGTGGAACATTACACAGAGAACATCTGGGAAAAAAAAAAAAAAAAAAAAAAACCAAAAACCCAAAAACCAAAACCACACCACATTTTTAAATGGTTTTGTGAATACATGCCCTGTGGTTTGTTATAACAGTAGAATTGTGTTTGAATTAAACCTAACATGACAGTTGAGGGAGCACACTAATTTAGGAATAGTTGATGAATTAAGAAACTGTATTACTTTTTAAAATCACTTAAGTCTCCTCTCAGTCCCCTTGGTTGTCTGGTTGATTCCTCTGGACAGCATGTCAAAAAGATTTGGAAACATGCAGTCTGTACAAACCACTGTGTCTGGTTTAGCCTATTTTTCAATTTCTGAAGAGACTTACATCAAAGCTTTATATTTCCATTCCAATAAACACTCTCTGTATAAGAGTTTCCTTTTGGGACAAAATAGTGCTAATTATCACAAAATTTCTTCTAAACTGAATGCATAACCTGCAACATCCATCACTTTTAAATACGTTTCCTTTCAAAGAAGAATATGTTAATGAGAAAAAGTCCAAGCATCCTTAATGGTGATAAAACACTCCTTTATATTTATGCATAAGAGAAAACTAAACCATTTACAAAAATACACTTTTCCAGGAAAAACCCTTAATATGGCAGCACAAATACCACAGAATCACAGAATCATCTGCATTGAAAAAGAGCTTGAAGATCATCTAGTCCAAACATTAACCTAACATTGACAGTTCCCAACTACACCAGATCCCTCAGCACTATGTAAGCCTGTCTCTTAAACACCTCCAGGGAAGGGGACTCCACCACCTCCCTGGGCAGTACATAACAATAGAAAACAACCCATTCTGTAAAGAAATGCTTCCAAATATCCAGTCTAAACCTTCCTGCCACAACTTGAGGCTATTGCCTCTTTCTTATTACTTATTACTTCATTAAAGAGGCTCATCCCCAGCTCTCTGCACCCTCCTTTCAGGGAGCTGTAGAGGGCGATGAGGTCTCCCCTCAGCCTCCTCTTCTCCAGACTAAACACCCCCAGTTCCCTCAGCCGCTCCTCGTACGACCTGTGCTCCAGACCCTGCACCAGCTCCGTTGCCCTTCTCTGGACACGCTCGAGTCATTCAATGTCCTTTTTGTAGTGAGGGGCCCAAAACTGAACACAGGAATCGAGGGGCGGCCTCACCAGTGCCGAGGACAGGGCTCAGATCCCTTCCCTGTCCCTGCTGGCCACGCTATTGCTGACACAAGCCAGGATGCCATTGGCCTTCTTGGCCCCCTGGGCACACTGCTGGCTCCTGTTCAGCCGGCTGTCAATCAACCCCCCCAGGTCCCTTTCTGACTGGCAGCTCTGCAGCCACTCCTCCCCAAGCCTGTAGCGCTGCTGGGGGTTGTTGTGGCCCAAGGGCAGCCCCCGGCATTTGGCCTTATGGAAACTCCTCCAGTTGGGCTCAGCCCATGGCTCCAGCCTGTCCAGGTCTCTCTGCAGAGCCTCCCTACCCTCGAGCACATCAACACTCCCACCCAACTTGGGGTCATCTGCAAACTGACTGAGGGTGCACTCGATCTCCTCATCATACCCATCCAAGCTTTGAGCAGCCAGTTTTGCCAGGAGAATGCTGTGGGAAACAGTGCCAAAAGTCTTACTAAAATCAAGGTAGACAACATCCACAGCCTTTCCTTCATCCAATAAGCAGGTCACCCTGTCATAGAAGGAGATGAGATTTGTCAAGCAGGACAATATCTAATGATTAATGCCAAACACCACAAACATTATAAACACAGTGTCCACAGAATTAACATGGAAGAACTGTTTGAATTTGACAGTTGTGGTTTCTAAAATGTTTTCAAAGCAATCAGGAAATGACTATGCTTAAGTTAAAAAACCTTAAATACCCAGAAGATCATTCCCACCACTCAGACAGACCTCAAACTAAGTAATTTCAGTTACTTTTTAATGGTTTTAGACATTTTCAGTTACCCTTGGTATTTACATTTATAGAATAGACTATTTCAATGAATTCTTCATGAAGCACAAATTAACATGATGCTTTATCTGATAAGAAATCAGCACTCCTCTGAGTAGAAGTAGATAAAGGGCACGCCTTTATACATAAAAAGACAGGGCTTTTTTTTTTTTTTTTTTTTTTTTTTTTTTTACTAAAGAAGAGACAGTAATAGTAGTAGAAACAAATATGTTTCTATGCAGCTCAAGTTCTAGCTCTGATTTCTCCTCTGTGAGGAGATGCTCTGAGACTTTAAAAAAAAAAACAACAAAAAACACTTAACTCTACAAAGAACACCCTAGTTTAACAACTCCATGACAACAACACTGAAGGGAGAAAAAGTCACCTGCTAATTAATTTTCTTTCTTGCTATTGGAAGTTATTCAAAGAGCGACCATGTCCTGAGTCATGGACTAAAAGTCTTCTCCCATGAGAAAGACATGAATTCTTTCCTCCTGTAATAGCCGTAATAACATATTATGCATCTATAGTACTTGCCCTACGATACTGTCTCCCTGTCCAGAATTTAGGATTTAAATCATATTGTATACATATATTTAGTCACAATAACTATAAGAAAAAAAGGACGTTGCTTTTTTTACCTGGTCCTGCATGTTTTAAAATGCAGCAATGATTATAATTGTTAGCTATATAAAACAATATCTCACCACTGATCTTAGGATCTTAGAGCTGTAGAGAAGCCCCTGCTCCAAAGATTCATTGATTGTACCCAATATTCTTGACAGATGCTTGTCTAGCTTCAAAGACCTTCATAGCAGAGATTTTACAGTCTCTCAGACTGTATTTAAATTTTCTGCTACCTTTGTCATAGTTACATAGGTTTTTTTTTTTTTAAATTAAAATGCCATTAAAATGTAAGATATTATTTTTGTATCTTAGAAATTATTCTTTTCCTCTTTACACCATATTTTTAGTTAATAAAAAGAATGTCACCTTGCTCCTTCCATGGTTTTCTCTTCATTAGGATATACAGTCCCAGTTCATTCAATCTTCTCATAGAAATTCTGTCTTCTAGACACTGATCATCTTTTTGATGTCCTCTGGTCTTTTTCTAGCTGTTCTAAATAATTCTTAAGTATGATGCACAAACCTGGCAATAGGAATTTAGCTGAGGTCTTCTGGTTTTGTATAAGCAGGAAGTTTTACTATTTGTGGCACATATATTTTCTTTGCAAATGTAGTCTTTAATCACAATCAGTTAAGGAATCACTATGAAAATGTCAGGTTTTGCAAAATTGCTGTCATAATCTTGTTCTGGTATTTGGATATCTTATTGTTGTGCCTCAACAAAAAAAAAAAAAAA
>NW_020799091.1:49381731-49426004 GCF_003259725.1 Athene cunicularia
AAGAGACAGCCCCCGCCCCGGCCGTCTGTAGAGAGCAGTGAAGCAAAGACGACGGATGCCAGCGAAGAAGATAGCTGCCTCCTGGAATCCTCGCCGGCAGGAGCAGCGCAGAAACCCAGACTGGTGATCTGTACTCCCCCATTCCCTCTATCTCCCTCTTTTCCTTTTTTCTGTTAAGAAATGTAAAGCATATTATATTGCTTGCCATAGCTTGCTCTGTACTTAGCCAGTATATCATGTGTTCAATTAGTACATTGTAGGTAGTTAATAAATGCTTGAACTTGGAGACTTGTTGTCCGCTCCAATTGGGGATTTGCGAATCTGAGTCACTTGTCCCCCTCACTGGAGCGGGACGTGACAACAGTAAAAATATGTTCTACATTATTATTACAGAGTAAACGTGATCATAATCAAATAAATGATTCAGCACTTTCCAACTGCTTTGACCTACCTTAAGCCTTCCTGCAGCTTAAATGAAAAAGGCATGTGACCCCTTGTCGAAGAGTCCAAAAGGATTCATGGACCATGAACCTCATTCTCTTTCATGTCTGCAAATTACCAGTTACAGAAATAGTATGCTGTATGCCAGGACAAATACAAACATACAGATGTTAAGCAATGGAAGAGTGAAGTTTGGGAATTGCTGAATTCTGACTGAAATAAAGAAGAAATCACATCCTAGAGTTAAGCTATTTAATTTAATTTTCAATCTGCAAATATACCTTTGTGTTATACAATGACATTATGTTTACTGAAGACCATGAAGCTATAGTTTGTTCACTGATACTGCAGAGCTGACATAGCTCTGAGAGAGAGAGTTCAGTTCTTGTTATTAGAACTCTGAACTAAATCTTTGTAATGGGATCTTTTCCATAAACTGGAGACATTTCCTGTCAGATCCCAAAGTAAGCTCACAAGACTGACAGGTAAGTTTTTTCTTATTTTTTAATTTATTCTCTATAAGCTGTAAGAAAATCTTTCTGAAGACATTAGAAAAAAAGAATGAGCATCTTTGATCATTTAGATTAGCTTTATCAAAAGGCCCTGGAAAATAAAGAAGAACCCAACATATATTTATTGCCCTTTGCTTTTCCTATTCAGCTTTGCAGGTCAAGAGGAACAAGCACAATTTTTTTTTTTTTTTTTTCTTCTCTATCCCATATTCATGTGGACACAATCATTATATGGAGGTGAAGGAAAATAAAAGACTCAGGTTTTCATTTCAGAGACATTTTTATTCCATATATATTAAAAAATCCTTTTTACATGACGGCAGTCTTCAATAAAATACTTATTAATTAGAGGGTTATCCAGTCTTTACAATGTCTTTGCTAGGATGAATGAATAAGAATATGACTAGTGTTAGAGTAAAATATTAATAATCATGGAAATTTATTAAATTTGCTACTTAAAATCTCAGTGATTGTACTTCAGGAACAGCAAATATTTAATATTTCCTTTAATATATTAAAATGGCGGGCCCTGGTCTTGCACATGCTCAAACTCTATTCCCTATGGGTTTTCTAAATTAGTACAGTTCATATATACAAATATATAATACTATGCATTAATACTTAATATCCTACATTAACTACAAAGCATTAATAGATTTCTGGGTGTTTTATAGATATTTAAGAGGGCAGGGAAGAGATTAATGTCTAAGACAGTCACACGGAAGTAAAAAGTAATAGTATTTAAAAGTCCTACTCATAGATGAAGAGGTTCAGTCATTTCTCATTAGTGTTGTAATTTTTTTATTTTTGTTAAAATTTGTATTCTTTAGAGGCTTAAAGGGAGCCCTTAAGTATTTTTACTTTCTTGTGATTTAACCTTTGCACACTTCCTCTTAGAAGGATTATGTTGTTTCCAAGATACTTCAACATATATGAGGCACTCTATTGTATGTATGAATAGAAGTAGCTCTTCATTTGAATAACACAAAGTACAGTTTTGGCATAGTTTGGAAAATGACGTTCTAAGAGCAAATATAGATGAGCAATATAAGCTATGGGGAAATACAGATTTTTTATTTCTTAAAAATTATCTTGATAACTTGAAAAGCAGGATATATAACGGGGAAAGGATTCTTACTCTGGAAAAAATTGGAAACTGTTAAATATCAGTTCAAGAAATAATACCACTGTGGAAAACACATTTTTTAACAAATGAAACAATAAATACAAATAAATAAAAATTAAAAAAACCAAACCAAACCAAACCAAACCCAAACCTGTATGCCTTATGGGCAAATGTTCATGAAAAAAAGGTTACTGTAAATTATTCTCTTATAATGAAGATGATGGTGTTGATTATAACATTTTCAACTCTCACTCAGTTTTGCTGATGAGAGGTTGGTTAAAGTATACTATAAAAAGCCAATCTGCCTAAATGCTATCTTAGTGCTTAAAACTTACTTTTTATTTCTGCATTATATGTATTACTTAATTCTATTGATGTCTACCTGGCTGTCTATCAGAAAGTTTTCTCAGTATCTGCTCAAATTTTGTTATAGACAAAAGGCATCATAAGCATGGAGCTGAGAATGTACTATTATTGCAATTAGTGTTTTAACTGTCCAAAGGTCTAAATTATCCAATACAGAAAACTTACAAATAACACAGATTTATTATCAAAGCAAGTGGGGATCCTAGTGTCCTAGTTGGAAGAGACATAGCTGTCTGGATCTAGGGAGGGTCCATCACACCCTATATTAATTTTAGATACTTCTGGAATTTCATCTTTGGTAATACATCTAGCATGCACTACGAACCATGAAGAAAATATTTGATAACTATCACACAAGTTTTTATTATACAAACATTCCAGGTTCAGTGCTTTTAATCTCTAATTCTCTATTCACTTTTCTAAGCAATATAGAAAGTACTAGGATGCTTTACAAGAAACTAGTACTGAAGTGGAAAGTGTTTAATCAGGTTACTAAATAATTTCCTCTCAGATCTTTGAAATATCCTCTTGAACACCCATTTTTACATGATTTTAAATCCCTTGATAATTGGAATACTGACAGTATACTGATGACATGGTGTTTCAACTGTAATGAAGTTTCTGGGACACAATATATAAATTGAGCAGAAAGAACCAAAATCACCGTCTTGGTACAAAAGGACAATAATTGAATTGTCATGATACTTATCATTCCTTTATATCAAGGAAAATTACATTGTTTTTATTACTTAGATACTTTAAAAAGGAGAAAAAAAATACCAAAATCTGAAGAAAAAGAACAAGCTCCTACACCTAGGCTGACTTTCTATTTTCCTAATAAAAACGTGACATATTTCTCAGTATTTGCCAACTCTCTTTTTCTTATGGACATGAAATTTTCTCTAAGTTAGAAAGTAATTGGAGTCAAAGATTTTGATCCACCACTAGATGTTCCAGGCTGTGGAGATCTGTGGCCTGGCTCTTTCATCTATCATGTGAACATTAAGTATATATTGCAACTCATCTCCTTTATGATCTCCTTTAGTAGGTTGGAATAATCACCTGATACTTATCTAAGAGCAGCCACTGCAGAGGCGTAGAGGCCTGACAGTCATGGGTGATCCTAGTTAGTTGTGCATTTTAAGAGTCTGGCATCCAAACCTAGTAATTTGTATTCTTAAATTAGGTTCATGAGAGCTGATAATATTACTATGTTACACAAATTATTTGTTTCACACACAGTTGGTCAAATAGAAAAGTCTGAACTTTCAACTTTGGTTAAGCTTGTAGCAATACAGTAATTAAAATAGCAAAATATTTATGAAAAGTTGTTCAAAAATATGTTCAAGTTTAAAAAAAAATAATAATTCTTGAAGTGAAACATTCAGTTTGATTTTACCTGATACAATTTAGGGTCCTACAGCCACTGAAACTCATATCAGAACTGCCATAATAATCTGCCGTCTTGCAGTCTGTATTTCCAACATATCTATTATTTTTGTGTGGCCAGGCCTTCCAGCAATCAAGCTAGATGGAAAATTGTAAAGATATAATGGAAGGTATTTCTCAATAAATACACATTTTCAACAGAAAAAAAAAAAATAAAAATCATAGGCTCAGTTCTTATAATTTCCATAGGATTTTATGAAAATTAGAGTTGAGTAATGTCAAAACAGAAAACTGAAATATTTAATTATTGAAAACTGTATTCAGAAAAAAATTAGGTGGCATTTTTGGCAAAAATATCTTCCTGTGCAAAATACTGAGAGTTCTGAAAACACTTTTTTTACATCAAGATATACTATGATGGAAAACTCCCAGTGAGCTTGAGCTGTAATTCCTTTCCTTTCCCCACCCCTGTATAAATATTGCTTTACTTCTTTGTATTGTGATGTTTTTACCCCAAAAGAGAAAAGAACTCAAGTAATGAGTTATACATTAGGAAGTTTATTAAGATCTGAGACATCTGTTTTGTTTTAAAAGCCCATGATAGAGACTGCACCATTCTCCAATGATGAGCAATGAATACCTAGGAAGATGCCACCTAAAAAAAATCCACAAAATTATTTGGGTCTCTCATGGTTTAAGCCCAGAGAGAAACTGAGCACCACACAACTGCTCACTCACTCCTTCCCACTCAGGAAGCCCTTCTTCCCAGGCTCAGCTTTCTTCACAATTTGTCTACCTCCCCTCCACCAGTGACACAGGGAGGGAGGGGATGGGGGTTGTGATCTGTTCACCACCCGTGATTTCTGTCACTCATTTCTCCCTGAAGGGAGGACTCCTCAAACTCTTCGTCTGCTCCAGTGTGGGGTCCCTCTCATGGTAGACAGTCCTCCATGAACTTCTCTGACGTGAGTCCTTCCCCCAGGGCTGCAGCTTTTCATGAACTGCCCCGTGTGTGTCTCTCCTGCGGGCTGCTGTCCTCCAGCAACAGACGCTCCAGCGGGGGCTTCCCTCAGAGTCCCAGCCTTCTTCGGGCACAGCCACCTGCTCCGGCGTGGGGGCCTCCACGGGCTGCAGGTGGGCATCTGCTCCACCGTGGGCCCACATGGGCTGCAGGGGCACGGCCTGACCTCTCACCACGGGCTGCAGGGGGGCTCTGCTTCAGTGCACCTCCCCATCCTCCACCTCCTTTCTTCAACTGACCTTGGTGTTTTCATAGGTGTCTCCCTCACCACTCCTCCTCCCAGGCTCCACTTCTTAAGTATGTTATCACAGAGGCACAGCCACTATCATTAACTGGCAGAAGTGTCTGACTGGGAGCCAGGGAAGGTTCTAGCAGCTTCTCCCAGGAGTCACCCCTGTAGCTCCTCCCCTGCTACCACGACCCCACCACACACAAACCCAGGACAGGTTCACAAAGTTATACATATATTAAAAAAAAAAAAAAAAAAAAAAAAAAAAAAAAAAAAAACAACAAAAACCCACAAACTGCAAAACAGATATTGAAGAGAAATATATGATAGGGAATGCAGAGAGTAACAGATCGATACTTGAAATGTTTTTATCTTCTTTCTGTACCTTTTTTTTTTCCTTAATGAGTATATCTTTATGTTGGGGTGTTTTTTTTGTCTGTTTGTTTGTTTTGGTTTAGTTTTTTTACAGTTGTTTTAATTAAAACATTGATTATTTCTTTTCTGTTCGCTCTTCAATCTTCATATTAGAAGTGAGACTGAAGATTCACTGCAGTACTAACAGAACACTAGGAATACCTGTGCATTTAATCAATTATTTTCCATAGCCTGTTTAAGCATTTATTGTCTGAAAAAGCTTTTTATGTGGGAAGGAAATTTTCAAATCTTTGTGGGAGTGCGTTGTCATATGCACGTAGAAAACAATCAAATTTTTTATTGACACTAATATTAAAGAATTACATGACTGGTGTCTACTTTTCTACTGTTAATTTGTAGGACCAAGCACTTTTGTGTCTATTTCTGAAAAGCTTTTGAAGTTTTATGCATGTGTTTAAGATCAAAGTAGCAGTTGTTTCATTCAGTTTTTATGGATGATTCTCTGTGATTATTTTAATCATTTAAATCTTTGACTTTCTCCTCAGGTGGCTAAATAATTGCTCTGGTAGAAACACATGCAGATTAAACCTTTCAGAGACTTAATTTACAAGATTAATACAATACAGAACTATCACAGAATGGAAATTTCTATTAAAAAGATTCCATGAAGAAGTCAAGAAATCACTTTTAATTATAGTTATGACTATGAAAATTGGTTTCCACAGTGATCTTACATAAGTACATATTGTGAACTTACTAACAGCCATCTTAGGTCAAATTAAAGATCCATTCAGTATCCATTCTCCAAGAATTCCTAAATCACATACATAGAGAAAAGTATAAGAAAAAAGAAAACATAATTGCATGCATTTTTGCTCTAAATCTGTATGGACATTTCTGGTTTCAAGCAATAGATAACATACTGTACAAGGACTGAGGAAAGTCTGATTAATAATTAACACTAGCATGAAGCACTGTACTTAGACCAAAGAGAGGTCTGATATTCTTCCCACTGCTCAACATTAATATTGCCCATACCTTTTTTTTTTCTTTAAAAATGTACTCTAAGAAAACATAGGATTCAAAAGTTGAATGAAGGAGGCATGATCTATTTTCTGAGATAATCCAAAATCCAACTAAAACCAAAGAGATTTGAATTTGAGAAAATATATGTGGATAAATAAGTCCTTTTAAGTAGTTCCACTGAATATTCTCATCACATGTAAAGGAATTAATCTTTTCTAATGTTCATCTTTCTTAAGAAGTTGTTGTTCTTACATTTCTGATGGTGAAAAGAAAGTGACACAATATTACCTGCAGTGGTAGACGACCCAAATAAGATGGTAATAACCTAGAAATTATCTGATGTGGTGACAATCAATATGCAATAAATTATCAATAAAAACATCTATGATGAAGTGTTTATTGAAAAGAAATAGGCTTACTTTAATCATTATAGCCTAGATATCTTTTATTGTTAAAAAACTCCATTGATACAGTTGTAAATCTGATCCTAGCTAAGTGGCAAATTAAGCTGAGGAAACAATAAAAACGAATATGACACAGGGAATAGAGCAAACAAACAGAAAAGATAAACCTTTCAGGATAATTAGCTGGGCATAGTGATTCTAAATGTTCCTTAATATACTAGTTACTTTTCTTTTAGGAGTATCAGAAATTCTCTGTGAGGGTACTGTTGCCAGAAACATCATAAGTAAATTTAAAAAAACAGCCTCTCCAAATCCCTGACTGTAGACCTAAGCATACTGTCATAAGATTTTATATAATCAAAATCCATCTGTATCAAATAGGTCCTGATTTGACTAAATCAATTACATGTACAGAACTAACTTGGTCCAACCACTGCTTCATAATTCGAGACTTAAAGTAAGATTTTATGTAAAAAATATTTTTAATCAAAAATGTACTTTATTCAAAAATTGCATAATAATTTGGCCTTCTGACAAATGGAATATATAAAGACTGTTAAAACATGGAATATCCTTTGAAAAATAAAGGAAGATTAACATTACTGTTGAAAGGCTAGGTCGCTTTAGAGCAGGTATTAAAACCAGTTCTAAAAAGAACCCCAGAAGGGTCATTGTAGTGGGTGACTCCATCCTGAGGGGTGTTGAAGGCCCCAAATGCAGACCAGACCCACTTCATAGGGAAGTCCACTGCCTCCCTGGGGTGCGCATCAAGGACCTCACGGAAAAACTCCCCACTCTAGTGAGACCCAAGGATTAATACCCTCTCTTGTTTTTTTCAGGTAGGTAGCAACGACATTACCAGAAGTCCTAAATCAATGAAGAGAGATTTCAGGGCCTTGGGAAAACTGGTTAAGGAGTCAGGGGGCACAAACTGTGTTCTCCTCCATCCTTTCAGTTGAGGGAATGGATGAAGAAGATTACAGGAAAACTCAAAAGATGAACTTGTGGTTCTGAGTCTGGTGTTACAGTTAGGGCTTTGGATTTTTCAACCCTGGGTTAGTGTACAAGATGCCAGAATTTTTGGTATTAGATGGGATGCACCTGTTCCAGAGGGGGAAAAGGATCCTGGGGCAGGAGTTAGCTGGGATCACTGAGAGAGCTTCAAACTGTATTTAAAAGGGGGAAGGGGGAAAAATGCGAATCCATCCGAAGTGCATTTATACCAATGCACACAGCATGGGTTACAAACAGGAGGAGCTTGGATGGCACACGCTTCACTGGGTAGAAAACTGTCTGGATGGCCGGGCCCAAAGAGTTGTGGTGAACAGAGTTAAATCCAATTGGTGGCCGGTCACGAGTGGTGTCTCCCAGGGCTCGGTGTTGGGGCCACTCCTGTTTAACATCTTTATTGATGATCTAGATGAGGGGATCGAGTGCACCCTCAGTCAGTTTGCAGATGACACCCAGTTGGGTGGGAGTGTTGATGTGCTCGAGGGTAGGGAGGCTCTGCAGAGAGACCTGGACGGGCTGGAGCCATGGGCTGAGGCCAACTGGAGGAGTTTCCATAAGGGCAAATGCCGGGGGCTGCCCTTGGGCCACAACAACCCTCAGCAGCGCTACAGGCTTGGGGAGGAGTGGCTGGAGAGCTGCCAGTCAGAAAGGGACCTGGGGGTGTTGATTGACAGCCGGCTGAACAGGAGCCAGCAGTGTGCCCAGGGGGCCAAGAAGGCCAATGGCATCCTGGCTTGTGTCAGCAATAGCGTGGCCAGCAGGGACAGGGAAGGGATCTGACCCCTGTCCTCGGCACTGGTGAGGCCGCCCCTCGATTCCTGTGTTCAGTTTTGGGCCCCTCACTACAAAAAGGACATTGAATGACTCGAGCGTGTCCAGAGAAGGGCAACGAAGCTGGTGCAGGGTCTGGAGCACAGGTCATATGAGGAGCGGCTGAGGGAACTGGGGGTGTTTAGTCTGGAGAAGAGGAGGCTGAGGGGAGACCTCATCGCCCTCTACAGCTCCCTGAAAGGAGGGTGCAGAGAGCTGGGGATGAGCCTCTTTAACCAAGTAACAAGTGATAGGACAAGAGGGAATGGCCTTAAGTTGTGCCATGGAAGGATTAGACTGGATATTAGGAAGCATTTCTTTCCGGAAGGGGTTGTTAGGTGTTGGAATGAGCTTCCCAGGGAGGTGGTCGAGTCCCCATCCCTGGAGGTGTTTAAGGGTCAGGTTAACGTAGTGCTTAGAGATATGGTGTAGTTAGGAACTGTCAGTTTTAGGTTAATGTTTGGACTAGGTGATCTTCAAGGTCTTTTTCAACGTAGATAATTCTGTGGTTCTGTGAAATATTTGAAGTATTACAACACCAGTATGTCAAGTCATCAGTGTTCAATAATTCAACTAGTATAGAAATGGATCACCCTTCAATATTTTCAGACAGTTTCAGCTTTTTATTTAGAAATTTCAAGTCACCTGTCATGTAAAAAAAATACTTTTAACAGTAAATTTATGTAATCACAGTTCACATGCATTCTGACCAGTATCAGCGAAGTACTTTTTAATTTAATGCATCATCAATATTACTTCTTTGTATTTTACAGAAGTTAATTTAAAAGCTTTTATTTCACAACAGTATTTAGTGAGTATTTTTCCTTAAGTTCATATTCAGGAAGCCTATGTATAGAAGAGAAAGGGTCTAATCATATTAGAACCGCAGATATTTTGCCTGGAAAGGACCTCTGGAGTCTGTCTAGTCAAACCTCCTTCTCTGCGCAGACTGTTTCTTCCCGTAGACTAGCTGTGAGTTTGTACAGCAAAGTCCTGAAAATCTCCTGGGGTCTAAGATTCCACAGACACTTTAAGTAATGTATTTTAGTGTTGCACTACCCTCCTCGGGAAGAAGGTTTTCTTATGATTCAAATCTCTTTTAGGTGTTTACTACTGATATTGACCTTTAAAACCTATGCTGTTATCTGTACATACTCAGCTGTTAGAAAAAATGAGGGGAAAAGTCAGACACATACCTTTCACTTCTTCAGGAGACAGTGTCATGGGAATCTTCAGAATAATATTTGTGATGTTAACATATGGTTGGACCTTTACAGTTAATTACTGTCACTGTTGTCTACTTCCAGTTCATGCTGGCTGGAAAAAAGGCTTCTTTTTTTTTTTTTTTTTTTTTTTTTTAATATGTATCTGTGCAGCAAAACCATAAACTTCTATGATGATGTAGCATAACTCCAGATCTAAAAGAAATTATTCATTAGATTTTAATGGCCCTTGGATCAGAACATTAATGAAAAATTCAGAAGGCATAATTTTCTTTAAAAGACTGCTTTTATATAGGAAAATAATAAAACTTCTGTTTATTCTGTGGTAATTCTTATGAGTAAAAATAATCATGGAATCTGAGCCTGCGAGAAGTCCAGTTAAATTCAGATGACACTTCAGTGCTTAGAGCAGTGATAGATTTCAGCCTGTAATAAACAATTACTTTAGAATCCATAGAACATGATTCATCTTTCATAATATCACATATGGCAGCATGAAGATAGCTATCCTCAGCACAGCATTTTCCTTCAGGAAATCTGAATGCATAAGCGTCAATAAACAATGTCACCTCCCCTGCAACTCTTCTGAACTGATATATTACTTAAAGACATGTAACACAAGAGACAGTTAAAATCTCCATATCTTAATCTTCATTTCATGATATCTCATGGATTTATTTTTTCTTTGAACAGTGGTATCTAAATGCTGCATTTCTGATTTATTAATGTTTGACATTAATCTTTACATCATATGATACAATCTTGTGTAATATTGGGACAGATGAAAAGACCAATCTAGATCTTTAACTGTTGCTCAGAAACTCTTCCTCTATAACACACGACCTTAGAGGTTTTTTCACTGTCCTCCAAGTACCCAAAGATCCAGGGTGTCTGGATACCCATGAACTAGCCCAGAATTGGCAGCCTGGAATCTTGCATCTTATCAAGTTTCATAAAGATTTTAAAGGATCTTTGGAGTCTGATCCAGCAGATATATTCAAAGGATATTTGATTCACATGATCTTTTTAAAAAGTGCAGTGGCAACAACCTTCCATCTACAAAAGAACATGATTGCATAGACTACTGGTTAGACCAATCCTTTCTGTTAAGAATGTCATGTATTTAATTGCTTTAAGTCTGTACTTCTTAGATACTTATGTCCATATGAACTGTGTGAACATATTGTACCATGGGCATGGGAATCTAATATTCTACTTCCCAAGAAGTGCTTACAACAAAGATGCAAAATAATTCATCATCCTGATTGGTTTTCCTACCCATCAAATGTGCATTATTTTTCCACCTCACACTACACAGTTTCAGCAGGGAAAAATGGGGGGAATATCAGATTATATTTGACAGTAATATATTTTTAAGTGTATCTTAGCATGGAATCATTTAATATGATTTCATCCAAGTATGTGTCATTATTTTGAATATGCAAAAATGCAAAAATGCCAATATGTCTCAATTTAAAACAATAAATAGTATTAACTTTGTGAGCTAACAAATTTTATACTTTAAAGTGCAAGTTTATGCTAACATTCCATAGGATTTATATATATATAGACAGTTTCAGACTTCCTTTTATTTAAAACAATTAATTATCTATTCTTCTGTAGTATATCTGGCAATTAATCACAACTGGAAGAATCTAAAAAAATCTTAACTTGTAAAACAATTTATCTCAAAATGAAATTATCTGGATGAATTGACCTACAAAGGCAAACAGCTGAAGTTTAAATAAATAACATTTCTCCTTGAAATATGAAACCAAGTTGTTCCTTCTTTTCTGTATTCCATCATTCCATTGCATGAACTAAAAGTATAGTAGGAGCAGAAGTAGTCCTTTCAGTAATAATAGGAGGAACAAACATACTGTGAATATTTTGAAGTTAATGTCTTAAAAGTCAAAACTTTGGTAAACGTTTTATGAAATGTGCTGTGCACATGTACTTGCACTCCATCTTGGTGAAGCTGAATAACTTAAAAAAAAAATAAAAAAAATTGTTCGTTGCATCTTGATTTCATAGAGCTGAACAGCATCTGGAGTTTTACTTTCTTCCTCTAGGTTAGCTGCTTTCCATTAGTCTGTGGCTCTTAAGAATTTGTTCTGTTGTTTCAAAGAGCCAAAGCTGACTCTTAGGAGATGTGCAGGAAAGAAAATACCATGCTATATCTTTTCAGTATGGTGATTAACTTCCCCATATTGGTTCCAGCTACAGTTCACTTCTGTTTCAAGGAACAAAAGGATTTAATATCAACTCCTCAAACAAGATCAAGAATATCATAAGATTCAGAAAATCAAAAAGGGACAGGTCTTTTGACTTGTAATCCAAGATCAGTAATAGATCCATCTTCCCTGCCTCAAATCCAACAGGGTGCACCAAGCATCACATCCCAGAGGAAATGATCACTGAAGGCAATGAATACACGGCAAAACCTCTCCAGAGAGCAGATTTCAATTGCAACAGTAGATTAGACTGCCAGAAGGCTGTCTATGGCTAAACAAGAAAATAATTAATGGAAATGAAGGTATTTTGTATCGGTCAGTACAAGGGAAAAGAAATGTCACAGTCTTAAAGTTTCTCAGTTGAGCTTCTGAATCAAGACAAGTGTTTGATTTTTTTTTTTTCTTTTTCCTCATGATGAATTTAGTGCATCTATGTGAAACTTTCAGATTGTGTTGGTGTGGCTGATAGAGTGTATTGCTGTAGGCAATGGCATCCTCAGAATGATAATCCAGAATCTCTTATGATGATGACTTAGAGATTCAGTCTCCATTTTTCCGTTGCTGCTATTACTTTCTCCTGTGAAATAATGTTTTATTTATGGTAAATACCCTTTTTTATTAACACACCAGAAATGGATTTTTATAAGATAGTTTGCCATCCCAGTCAATTTTTTTCAGTTTAACATACTACATGATTAGTAATCTCTATGTAGGTATGTGACACATTATAAACATTCTCTATTTGGCGTGATGCTGGGGACTTCTTTGTCATGCAAAGAGGGGCCAAAACATGATCCTCAGATTCCAATCAGGGAAACAATGACTGCAGATGAAGAAGTTTTTGATTCAAATCTGGTAGTTTTGACACATCACTGACAAAAAGTATGAACTCATTTTCAGTCTAGAACTTGGTTACAGAAATGTTGATTCAATCTAATCCAAAGTATTGGAACATTTCTGAATAGGAAAAAAAAAAAAAAAAAAAAAAAAAAAAAAAAAAAAAAAAAAAAAAAAAAAAAAGTGTAAATTTACAGGTTTTGTTGAAATGGGTTTTTGGGGTGGGGGGTTATTCTTTTTCTGTTCAGAAACTTAAGAGAGGCATCACTGCAGGTAATATATGCAAGTATCAGTACTAAAAGTCTGTGTGAAAAATACCTGTGGTAGGAAGAAAGAGAAATAGATTTGACTTTTATGAGGTGGAAAAGATAAAATCTTCAGAATAAAAAGGTGAAATAAATTGTTTTAATATATGTTTATTTAGGGAACAGGTCTATAATGTTATTTAATATATTTTCTTAATTGAAATATAAGGGGAAAAATGGTAGTGTTGGTTACCTTGAGGTACTCTTTAACAGCAATAACATAGTTGCCATGTACACTAGTGTGCTTGCCGAAGCACTGCTCTCACACTCTATTAAACTATCATTATGACAGGAGAAAAATGGATCCACTTTGTTGCAGACTGTCAAACATGTTTTGCCTTCCAACCTCCATTATTCTAGCTAAGTGAAATGCATCAAAACATTTAACTGTGGCTGTGACTGGTTAATAAAAAAAAATAAAAAAAAAGCAGTTTTAACAAAAAAAAATATATCTGAATAATGCTCCCAACTTTCTGCACACTAATAACATTAAGGACATATCTCTAATTGTTATAATGAAAATGTTCCAAGGATCTTTTAGAAACTGATATTGCATCCTTCTTTCTTTGTACATGATACCTTCCTTATGTCATTATTTTATTCTTATCAGCAGATACCGATATTCTCAGGTAAAGAATAATCATATAAAGCTGAATTCTTATCCTTTCTTGTTATGGCAATATAGTTTCATCATAGCTGGAAAAACCACTGTCTGAGAATGTTAAGAGGCACAGCTATGGACAGACCCCTCTCTCCTCATCATACAAACTTTTACTACATGGCAATCCAGCAGGCACAGATGATAGAAAAGTGGATCCTGTGCCACATTCTAGTGATTCCCGGATATTGCAAAACCACTTGTAGTGTTACCAACTAACAGAGTACAGTTGCCTATATATAACGAATGATGTGAATCTCCCTGCTAAGGGAAAGCTAAAAGTTAAAGCTCTCTTTAATTCTGCTGAGTGATGCTCTGATACAGCTGTATAACTGACTTGCTTTGACATGAATTTAGCTCACTCTTCTTCTGATGCTTTGAGACTGCACTGAAGAATGGTTTGCCACACAGTTGTCTTCAACATTCTGCCAAGTAACTGTTAGCAGTTAAGCAAAGTGACATCTGTGCATGTGGCAATTGTCTTTAGTCTGAAGCTGTTTCTCTTAAATCTAAGCCTGAGGGCCTGAATCATCATTTCCCTGCATCATGCCAATTGCAGGGTATTATTTTTACCTCCATTTTTTTATTAATGGAAATAACCACTGAAATGAAAGGCACTGAAATACTAAACTGTATTATCAAGTACCGTGTACATTTTTGTTCTGGATTTTTTTTCCTCTACACCAATTTGAGATCTCTGAGAATTTGAAAAAGAACAATATTAACATGTCTGATTCAATATTCAAAGCTTTCTGATGTCAATTCCATTAACTGTAATCAATTTCTGATTTGATCTTAATTATTTCAAATAATAAAGTTACTTAGATTTATTTTTTTTTTCTGTGTGTGAAACTAAATTGTTTAAACGTAGACATGTAGTGTTGTTTTGATGCTCTAAGCCATCCCACCTAGGCTGCAGTTTCTCCTCCAAATCAGGGCATGGGTTTCCATAGGCTCTATGGCATATCCATCAAGCCCGTTCACATGTGTTGAATACACAAGGACAGCCAATATAACACTAGATACCTAAGTTAATGTAAAGTTAATGTAGCTGCATTTTCTCTTTTGTCTCACCCTTACCTGCACAAATACTACTTCACATTATTTTTACTTGTTCAGAATAAAGACAGCAATGAAACAAATAAGTTGCCACCAAATTTTCTCTTCCTAATCCTTCTAAATACACAGGTTTTCCGAACTAAATTATTCTCAGTCATACAAAGAGAAAATAATACTTATTCTCTAATAACTGACATTTTGATTTTTGGAAGCCAACAATTTTGACTTCCATAGCAAATTGATGACACCTCGAAAACATTAATAAGGATTTGTTAACAGAGATAACGTGGTCAGATCCTCAAATTACAGAAATTATTATAGCACCATCAAAGTCATTATCTTTATGCAAATTTGAAAGTACTGAGAATCTGACTTCTGTATGTAGTATAGGAAAATTTTCAGTCAGAAATGTACAAAGAATATGAACTTACATTTTTATATACAAATACGTAAGACATCAGCAGTAAGATGAACTAAAGAATATAACTTTTTGAGTTTATCAAGACTTCAATGCTGAGTTTAACATACATTTATAGATGTGGTAATTACGATGATCTTTTGCTCTACAAATAGAAATTAGGGGAAAAAAAAGTTCATGCATAGTCAGTTTGCAAAAAGATTTGCTTAGAGGAAGATAAATGCAGGTCAGAATTTGTGTTTTGGCACCATGTCAGTCATGCACAGAAATTGAACGGCCTTACGGCACACTCTGGACAAGATGCTTCTGTCCACATGACAAGAGTGAAAATCATTGTGTTTAATTCCAAAATAGTTCTAAACTTGTGCATGCAGAAGTTTCTGCTTTCTTTGAAAAGGGAGTTTTAAGAAAATGACATTTTAAAAAGTCTTTATTTCATTTTCACTGATAGAGAGCAGTTCCTTGATTTGTTTGAAAGGCAGCCAGGAATAACCTTTTTCTTTTCATGAGTTGAGAAAAAATATAAAATTATACAGAATAAATAGTAAATACAAATCTAGCTAGAATTTATTGCAAAAATAAACCTTCAGGATTCTGCTTTACCTATTTTCCCCACAACACTTTATTTTCTTCTAATTTCAGAAAATATATTTTTTGTACAAACAGCTAAATACTATTATTCCTCCTATGTTTGTGTATTGTTGCAGTTATTCTTTCTGGGAGTTGTTTTGGGTAGGGTGGGAAAGGACCTGTATTTGCACTTGAAAGTTCCTAGCCACAACAAACTCATTTCCTCCAAGAATATTTAAAGCCAGCACAGAAGATATTTATATATATATATATAGATATATAAAAAAATCAAACTTATTAAACACAGAAACATATTTACAGCTGATTCTCAGTAGCTCTCCAAATTGCCCAGGATTATGAGTTGAAACACCAGTGATGCACAATATTTTATAGCAGCAGATCAAGAAAAGATTGTCCAAACTTAGGTAAAGCTATCAGATAGGTAAAGTAGTAAAAGGCTTGCTTTTTGCTTTGCTGAAGATGTTGGGTAAACATAGTTATATATTTTTCCTCCACATAGTAATACAGAATGAACATGATGAAGTTCCATGTAAAATACTTAAATATTTGCAGGCTCTGGGCGCGCACACAAAAATATTTTCTTTTTGTGTTTTTTTCTTTTTTTAAACTGACATTTAATATGACAACATTTCAACTCCTTTCATATTTATTATAAGGTTATGTTAGGTGTAGTTGAAGACAATGGTCATGTATGCAGTGCATGTACTAACCTATCCAATACACTCTATCCTTATAACTACAAGCACAGGTGGTTTGGGTTTATTTTTTTGAAAAAGGAATCTAATTAAACTGAGGGAAAAAAGAAAGAATAAAGATAACGATTTTTTTTTTTTCCATAGGTTGGGTACAGAATGCAGAATGCCATACACACCTTTTAAAAATGTTGAAGAATATTGCAATAAGCAATCTTCCTCCCACAGTTCAATCACACAAAGTTCATGTTTAACTTGGGGTGAGACATAGTGCCTGCACACAACCCCATGGCTTCCCACAGTGATCCCTGAGTTTTTTTTGCTAGGATTACTGCTGTGCTTAAGTTCTGACTCTTGACATATTATTATAAGGCACTTTTATTTACAACGGTTCCTACTTAAAATAGAATTGCAGAAATTCAGCCCCAGTCCAATGTATTATCTCTTCAAGTTTGCTGCTCCAAGACTTCCAGGTAGTCAGGCTCAGCATGCAAATTAGCTTTGAGTTCAAAATACTCATTTTTAGTTTGTTCTAGAAAAACCTTTCTTGGCCTGGAGTACATGAGCGTCTCCATTAGCTTCAGCTCCTCATGTGTTCCAGGATAATGAACTTCCATGTCAGGCTGGAGCTGGACAATATTTTTCCTTAGGTACTCTGTGATCCCTAGTTGCTGCAGTTCTCTCTCTTTTTCAAGAATGTTTCTATACAAGCAGCTGGCATCCTGAAAAGACAGAAATTCAGCAGATTGATCTGTAGCCTTATATTTGACATTTGAACCTGTAAGAGGTGAACTGTTCTCTCTTTCCAGGAGACTTCGACGGACATGTTTGGAATCATCAGCTTCCTTCTCACTTCCCTCCTCCTGTTGCTCAGTATGCTTGGGGCTGAAGGGTGGGCTGCGGTACACCTGAACCATGGGAGTAACCATACGTTGCTCATAGAGAGTTGCAGCTGGGCGCTCTGTTGTGTGGTGTGTTGTTTTATGCCCATACATGCTGTACTGAAGGTGAACAGGGCTACTATCCCTCATTTGTTCGTCTGCTTGTTTCTTTTTGCATCTTCGTCGCCGGTGCAGAACAAGAACAACTATTCCTGCTGCACAAAATACAATAGTTATAAACACAATTAGGAGTCCTAATATTAGAACAGAAAGTGGGACAGCATCTGTAAGGGACCGCAGGATGGTGTCTGCAGTGTTGGTAGTAGTAGAAGAAGTTGTCACAACTACAAAACTAGCATGAGTTGGAAGGGCAGGGCTGTTTATTAACCCTGGACACAAGACTTCACTGTTTAGGGATTTCAATTCTTTTTTTGCTAGGTGTCCTGGAGATTTACAAAAAATATTACCCATCATTGTATTCTTACTCAGTTTTTGTATCCATTTTTGCAGCCCAACTGAATCACAGGTACAGTCCCAGGGGTTATCTTCCAGTTCAATTTGTACTAGCATATCCAATTCATCCAAGACATTGCTCACAGGCAAATGAGCAAATTGGTTTGTTTTCAAATTTAATCTGACGAGTGGAACGCCTGAAAAGATATGGGGTGGCAAAGTCTGCAGAAGGTTGTTATTTAAGTAGAGTACCTTAAGTTTTGGCATTTCATGAAACGTCCCTGGCAAAACTTCTTTGATGGCATTATATTCAAGGTACAAGTATTCAAGGTGCTGAAGGCCAAGGAAGAGATTCTGACTTAGCTTTGTAAGATGATTGCCATTGAGATATAATTTCTGCAGTCTAGTCAGATTCATGAAGGAACCTTCCTCAAGGATTTCAATGCGATTGTTCCCTAGGTGAAGCATTTCCAGGCTGGCATAGTCCACAAGATCTGATTTCAGTAATGTCTGAATAATGTTTCCAGCTAGAATAAGCTTTTTAGGATTTGGAGGAGGGTGTCCTAAATCAGACAAGCTTTCAATATTTCGCTCCTGACAGTGCATGAGAACTCCTGAGAGCATATGGCTGGTGCAGTGACAGGGGACAGGACAATAGATTCCTGGAAACTGAGTAGCAGGTTTTGAAGTATGAAACACTAAACTTGGTTCTTTAGTAGGAGCTTTCAGGATAGGAATAACCTTAGTTGATAGGTGGCTATCACTGATAGAAGTGGTTACAACCAAGGGCAATGACCCTGAAGGATCTTCAAGTTCATTGACAGGATGAGTGGGACAAAGTGATTCTTTTTTCAACCGGCTTAGGATGCTGCCTTTGATAATTGGAGGACTATTGCATACAACGTCACCTATTATTGACTGGGGAGGCATGTTTTCTAGCCATATCTTCAGCTGCAGCAAATCACAGTTACAGGCCCATTTATTGTCTTCCAACTGAAGGTCTAGTATTCTACCAATGTGTTCCAAAAAGCCAACATAAGGCAGTGTCTGTAACTGGTTTCCACGAAGATCTAAATGGGTCAATGGCACAAAACGAAATATGTTTGGAGGAAGATACTCAATGGCATTATCATTCAAAATAAGCACTTTAAGCCTGTTGAGCTTGCTAAAGGCACTTGCTTCAATCACTGTGATGAAATTGTTGTCTGCTTGAAGAAACTCCAAATTTTCCAATCCATTAAACGTATCTTCTTTAAGTGTTTCTAAAGAATTGTGATTGATATGAAGTTGCTTAAGAAGGCCGAGACCATTGAAAGCCCCAGGCTCAATATCTGCAATATTATTAAAACCAAGATGTAGAGAGATAGCATTAACAAGGCCAGCAAAATCATCCATGTGTAACATAGTCAGGCCATTGTTTAACAGATTAAGATGGAAAGGCCGTGATGGTGGGACATTTATTTCTGATACCATCTTGATGCCTCTTTCTTCACAGTTTATAATCATAGTATCATCCTTTTCTTCACAGGAACACAAACTCTTACAAGATCCTCTGACTGACGAAAAAGAAGGCTGTGACTGGAAAGGATCAGATGCAACCACAACCGAATATAGAATAAAAATCCAGAGCTTCATCTTGCTCAGCAGATTCTATAAAAAAGAAAAAGAAAATAAAAGGAAAAAAGAAAAGTAATAGACTCATGATTTCACAAGGTTGATTTTTTTTTTTTTCCCCTGGGGCAGGGGAGAGCAATAACCATACCTAGTACTTGTCATTAAGCTATCTCGCTTTTCAAACAATATTGTAGTGTGCAAAACATTCGAATGATTTTCTAAACAGAGAAAAAAACATTCAGTTTAACATACTGAATCAATAAACATGGTCATAAGGGGAGGGCTTTAGTACTTTCACCAGTACTTCACTACTTACTCTAAAGTAGGAGATAATCAAGAGTGTGTTGTCTTTATTTATATACCATATAGAATGTTTTGCCAGTGGACAGCAGTAATAAGTTACTGCCCTAGGCAATTTATATCAAGGCTAACATAATACTTTGTATTGTTTCTTTGTGTCACCATGTAGCACTGCAAATTTTAAGAGTGCCTTACTAAACTCAACTTAATATTGTCCAGCTTCTAAAGAGAAGAAATAGATTTGGTTTGATTCAACAATGTGTAGTGAGCAAAAGCCCATTCAGTCAGGATACAAGACTCTCTTTTGGTTCTGCTTAGAAATTATGTATGTAAATCAAAAGGTATTTCCTCTGCAGTCCTTATACCCCCAAAGTGAAAAGGAAGTAGACAAAATAATTATTTTTCTTTACTTACATTTTAATGCATATGTTATAGTTTATGTATATTTAGTGAAAGCATGAACACAGCACATAGCAGTGTAATATGCTTGTATATAGTATACACATAAAATAATTGTGTACGCAACTAACCAAAAGCAGAGAGGACTGACAATGCAGTACATGTCAGAAGAAACAGGTAGGCAAAGGGTATACTTTTTTTTTTTTTTTTTTTAGATTAATTATTAGACTACTATCAATTATTATAACCAATAATTACTGCAAAAATTATGAACTGTACATGGAACTGTGGTTTACAATTTAAAAATGATCACTAGTACATTCTGTATATTATGTAACTTAAATCATCATCTGTAAAGCTGATCTTGAACTTTGCAATAACTGATAAATGTATCATTACAAGACAACAGTGGAGTCACAAGCAAAATTTACATGTTGAAATCAAGTATTTGTTATCATTGCTTTGAATTCATTCATGCTACACTCCATTTGAAGATTCTCAGTTTCTGTCAAGGCTGTCTAATTAGCAAAAACAATGGTAGTTCCCGATATATGAAATGGAGTAAAATCACTGTTTATAATCTTTAATTAAATATTTCCACATATCCTACAAGGAAAAAAAAAATCTTTCAGTGGAATGGATAATTTAAAACACAAGAACTTTTTGGGGTGTGCTATTTATTCTAGGACTGAACTAAGCAGGTTTCTTAAGTAATCCATCTAATAAAGGTCATTTGATCTTTCAAAGTAAGCTATTGAAACATGGAGTACAGAATGCCACTACAGAATTGTTGAAGTGTTACTTTCTGAAAGATTAGAACCTTTTAGAAGAATCTATTCAACTACATGAACAAACATTCTTATAGTGTGGTCATATGATTTGGCATCTCATCAATACATATTTTAATGATCATGTACCTTTGTTAATAGCAACACCATTTCTCAAGGCTTCCATTAAAATGGATTGCAAAGATTTATACATGCAGGCACTTAAATGGTATGAGCATTACACACACACACACACACACACAAAAGCAACAGCAGCAAATGTGTGTACAGTGAATTATGTTTTTCCCCATTAGTATTTCCTGATTAAGTGGGAGTAGATGTTTTGAGTTTATAAGTAGTAAGTGGAATTCACAGTGTGATAAAAAGTGTCCCTAAAAATATGACCTTTTATCTTTGTTTTGGTAGAACAGATAATTTTGTTGTCTCGTATAACACTTCTTCAACTCCAGCTGTCTATTTTTAAAGTATGTCTTTAAGTTTGTTTTCCCAAGAAGCATTGAATAAGACACAACATGTTAAGATGTTACTTCGAAGTATGCAGAATAATTCTAGGTTAGTATTACACTAGAGATTAATTCTTGCTTTATTTGTATCAACATCCTTTTCAGTGACCCAAGGTAAAAAATGCAGGCTCTTGACACAGATGCCAGCTTCAGACCTACTACATGACTAATTAGACTTTATTTCTGTACACTTTTTCTCTGTAGGAATTCCAGCTTCAGTCTGCATCATATTCAAACTGCACTTATAAAGTCCCTGAGCAAAATTAAATGAAAAAAATAATCTGAAAAGCATGTTGCATTCTAGTGCATATTGAGAAATTAGGTTATAAAAATGAAAGCCCTCCTCTCAGAGATGAAAGTAACATTTGTAACCAATTGGAAAACATTCCCATTTTAATCATCGTCATACTTCTGTGGGCAGCACTGCCAGAACTCTCACACACACATATACACACAAATAAGATTAAAAGGAAAGTTGTATTCTTTTTTCCTTTTTCCTTTTTTTTTTTTTTTTTTTTTTTTTTTTTTTTTTTTTTTTTGGTCTGAACACTCAGGAATATGTAATGAAACTCTCAGTGGTCTACTATTGCAAAGTAACAACTGCTTTCAAGTCACAGATGATCAACACTTAACTGAAAGAATTAAGAATAAAATGAAATTTAATTTAAGAGACTTGACAAAGCTGACCTTTTTCTGTTTCATGTGGTGAGTTTTTTCAGCAAATTCTGCATGGTAACTTAGGTTTGTTCCTTTTATGTGCTTTCATGTAAGTCACTGCTAACTACATACTGTAATTAAGCTTTTTTACAGTAGGAATTCTAAAATACTAAAATATCTCACAGTCCTTTCTACAAGGCAGTTGAATACTTTTAGAGGTAGTCACCTTATAGCAAAGGTATCACATGCTTGAAAAACAATAAGCAACGTATTTTTAAAACATTGAAATACCTTATTTCATTTTATTTGTTGTTCTGTTTGGTTGCTTTAATTCAGCTTTTTGAAAAATGCACGTTGAATTTCAAATCCTCAAGCTAAGAACTGGTAATTTCTAAAAGCCTCTGGGGTTGTTTATTAAATTCTGAAGGGAATCACAGTCAGATGATGCATTTAAAACCATTTTTGCACTTCAGGAAATAAAAACAAATACCCATTCCTCCCCCCTCAAGGGATCTGAAATCAGCATTTCCTTAATATACACATTCTAAGTTGCCAGTTTGAATAAATGCACCTGGCAGACTGTTTGAAATACAGTACAAGCTACCATCATTTAACATAAAAGTTATACAAAGTCATTAAAAAAAAATAAATAAATCAACTGGTACCGAGAAATGTATTTCTCATTTGCTGAGCTAATTGACTAACTGGAATATTTCTTACCTGTACAGCAGTAACACTCCGTGAAATGCTCAGCAATGCACAGTTGGAGCAGCTGCTTCAATGCGATGTAATTTTTCTCTGTGAAAATGCACACTTTGTTTTGAGTTTCACTTTACTGCAAGCTCTGGTAATACTACAGTTCCATAAAGTTAAATTCCTTGTTCAGAAGACAAAATGCAAAGCGTTCAACTGAAAAAATCTTCCAGTCACTATGCACATTAGACCATCCTGTACACAGTTGTCTTTTTTCCTCAATTAAAATTCACAGCATACTTCACAGCTATGCTGACTTTTCTGCATATAGTTAACTGTTTGCAAGCATTTGGATGCAGTAAACAAACAAGATGCTTAGCAGAGCTTGACTTGATCACTTGGTTTGTCAGATTTTTAGATCCAAGCTGCTTCTGTGTTGTCTCTGCTCTTTCTAGTCTTTCTTGTTAGCTCAGTTTGTTATTAGTCAGATTGCCAGGGGCTGGGAGGTAGGCGTAAATAAAGAGACTTCTTGGCTTTTGACTCAGCCTTTAAGCCCTTCCCCACTAGAGAGCTTTAATCTGCCAATGTCATTTAATACAAGATACAGCTCCACCTTGAGACAGATCAGCTCCTCCTCCTCCTGCAATTTCTCTCACCTCCTTTTTCCCCTAAGTGAACCTCGAAAAGTAAAATTCAGCTAAATATCTTCTAGATTGCTTAAGGTCTGTTACTGGCTGATTTTGCAAAACGGTAAACATTCACTGCAGCTCTTGCAGTTTGTTCTCTCGGGAAGATCTTACATTTAGTTTATATCTGCAAACGCTTGCATTAGAATCTGAAAGCATTCCAGCTCAAATACTCTCCACAAAATAAACCACAAGGGAAACCTTGTCCTCTGGAAAATATGTGCATCACAATAAGTGCAGGATTATTCAACTATCTAAATGAGGCAGTACAGCTCTCAGTTCAGTCCACTCAGTGTGACTGGGGTAGGGATCAGTATGTACAGTTGTACCTACTTTATTTTTTGGGAAAAGAAAAAAAAAAAAAAGTGGCATATTAGTGCTTATGCTTGCATAATGGTTGCCATCAGTCCTTTTTTTAAACTGCCCATCTTGTTCTGTAGGAAAAAAATGAGTTGATTGTAACTGTCTGTTTCACAAATGTTAGCATAGTGTGTTGGTATCTATCTGTGCGAGATTATATTGTATTTGAATGAAACACTGCTTTTGTAAAAAGCAGTCTGGGAGTGGAGGACTATGTTCTTAAAGGCACGTATCATATTTAAGGTAATATTTTTTTGTGCTCATAAACAGTAATTAGCAGATACAGTAGGGCTACATGAAAATGTTTATTCCATGAAAGAAAGATTTTCCTCATCCCTCCTGCACTGTATGGGATGGTTTTAAATGCTGCAAATGCTATTTCCTTGTTCACCCCACTGCCATGAAGCCACAAAACCTTTTGGTGAGCAACAATAGATCTGGTGCTTTGGTGTATTTACCCTGTAGTGTACTATTTCAGTTTTGTTCTTATTGTGTCTTGGATTAGTTTACAAATTGTTTCCTCCAGCCTCAATACCAATCAGATTCCAATAACAGCTTCTGTGCTGATAGCACTCTGGGTGGCCTCACTGGTCTTTGAAGGGGTATTGTGATGTACTGTTCCATGTGATGAAGGCTACCAAGATCTTGTCCTATGCATGCACACATATTAACATATATTTTTATATATAGGCATATGTATATATGCCTTGTCTTAGTAGGATGAGTTCTTTAGTACTTAGTTTTCTACAGATAAAATACATAATTTAGGAAAGAATAGAAAAAAAGATAAAATATTCCAAAGAAACTGCAACAATTTGATGTCCATTCCTTTCAACACATCACTTATTTGACTGCATTTTTCAACTTTTAATGAACCTTGCCACTCTATCTTGACTTGTAGACATTTTAATCTTAAGGCTTAAAGACTCTCAGCTACCCATGTGTGGCCAAATAAATCATTATATTCCTTATTCATTTTGAATTTCTGAATTGTAAGTCAGATACTTTCTAATTTTTACTGAACATTTTACAGGTGCTCACACTTCACTTGTGGTTGATTGTATGAGATGAAAAATATCTGTATATATAAATACTCATATCAGAAATTAAAGTAACATTGTCTTTTGCTTCTCAGTTAACACCCACAAGAGAAAAACATAATCACAAAAATATTTCCAGAAATCAACTACTAAAAATACGAGAGCATTTCCTAACCATACAGAAATAAAAACCAATGAGAATGGTTATCAATAATGTTTGTCATTCCACAAACTGTATACTTACCAGATTTATAAAAATATGTTTGATTTTTTTTTTTTTCTACCACAGTTATATAACTCATTAAACATGTTATCATAAAGAATATGATTCTGCAAGTGCATCTGCATGGATGGTGTTGAACTGACATGCGGTTTGTATCCTGACTTTAAATATTCACCTCTATCAATTGTTCTGACAATATTAAAATTTGTGAAGCTGTATAAATAAAATCTAAAACTGTCAGGCTTACTTATTTCCAAAAGACCTTAACCTTTTATGACATTCCTCTTAATCTCTTCACAAAGTACAGCAATCTCCACAGATCAGAAATGAGACCATACCCCTCTATCTACATAGATAATGTGCAGAATTCTCCTCCAGCAAGTGAGTTTTCTTTCTTATCAATATATACATGTAGAGATAGATGTTTTAATGGTATTGTTATAAACAACTGAAATCTAATTTTATTTAAAAAAACCCCAAAAAACAAAACCAAAACCAAAACCAAAAACAAACAAACAAAACACACACACACACACAAAAATTATTTGGGTTCAATCAATTTAGGCTGAGAAGCAATAAGCAAAACAGTGCTTGGCGCACGGAGAGACTCCCTTAGCTCTGCCACAACGCACACCGAGTTCCAAAAGCATCATCCTTTATACTCTTGCACCAGCGTCTTGACCAATCCCCTTTCGCCACATAATCATCCTGTTCTTCTTCCATTAGGTCAGTTGAGTTGCTGGGGTACGTGTCCTCCTCCTATTGGGTCTTTTGAAAGTCTCAAGGTCTTTGCCCCTTGGCGCACTTTTCTCCTACTGGATCTTTTGAAAGTCTCATAGTCTCATCTTTCAGTGGGCTTTTTTAAGCAGACGTTACATCAGCTCTAGGTGGGGTTTCTAAGAAGCGGTTACATTGTTTCACGCGAGAAGCACACTTGTCTATATTTTATTCTTACAAATTCTCAATTTTATTCAGACATTCATCACAATTATAATATAGGTTATAGCGATTACAAATTATTTCAGATCCACATATGGTACAACAATTACACTTATCACACCATATTCTATTTTGACATGAATCATGCCTATGTTTCCCACAGTATTAAGCATGTAGACCTTGTATCAAATCCTAAAAGAGTGTGTTCTAATATTGTGTAGCATGTTTCATTAAATTCTATTATATGATAAACTCTGTAGGTTTCTTTAGCTGTATACATTACAGAAGAAACTCCTGAGACTGAATTATATAATTTGTAAATTTTGGTACGACCAAAAAATGCCCAGGAAGGCTCTTCTGGAATCCGTTGATTTCTTCTTAGCAATGCATTCTTCCCATTCAGGATAATTCTGAAGAATACAGGGTTGTCTTTAAGAAGTACTGGAAAGCTTTCTCAGACTCTTTCAGTCAGAGTTTAGCAGCACCACTTCTAGATTACTTTGAAGAACGTTTTCCATATATAGAAATTAATTTATAATGTGGCAATTGGGCTTACTATTTACAGATTAGTCTTTAAAATGTGAATTTTCATGGTACCCTACTTACTTATTTGTAAATTCAGTGTTTAAAAGTAACAGGAGAAATAAGGATCTTCATTTTCCTTTTCAGTGGAAGGTAAAGTTCCCCTCCCCCCGATTCACAGCTCATTGCCACTTCTCAGTATGCACATAAGGAGCCATTGATTCAACACAAGATGTATGAGCCAAATAATGTATCCTGCCTGCCTGCCTGCAAGAAGCTGCTAGTCTGTATCACAACTCTTCACCTATATTTCTTGCAAAACCAACTCTGAACTCTGTATAAATACTGGTCTGAGAGCTTAAGATACTATACTGAAAGGAGGTATTTTTCTGGAACAACTAAGCAGCATCTGAATACTCATACCAGAGAGAGCAGGCTGAGGGACTTCGTTGAAACGTGTATACATAATTTAAATGAAAATTCCATATGGAGAGACAGTCACAAAGGCTAAGTCTTAACTACATAGGATCAGAGAATGAAGCATGTGCACATACACACACACAAACCAAACAAAAATACCCCCATAATACAACGTAGATACAATTATTGAATCTACCTGTACCCACTATAAAGGCAATGCAGAACCTTTCTCTCTGATGACAAAGGAAATTAGGAGAGGCTTTCTTGAACTATGTTTCACAACAGTCAAGTGAACAGGAAAGAAATATTTAAGAATGGCATTAGGAAAGAAAGGGTTTTATTTTGTACACATCCATTTAATTCAGCTACAGAACACCTATTATCCTCACAGAACTCTTGCAGCTTTTTTATTCATTGAGATAGGTCTTACACAATGTGTGGCTTTTTGGAGTTCTGAACACACTGCAATTATGTAAACAAAGGTTAGGTTTCCACTCTAGAAGTGATATGCAAGCCTAGTGACTGTAATTAAATATATGGTTTAAATTTTATAAGACCCTTATTGAGAAGCAATTGTCTGAAAAATATGCTGAAGAATAATTTATAAGAATTTTATTTATTTATTTATTTTTAAAAAGGAAAATGATCCTAATGCAGCTTCTTAGTGAGTAAATGAATTTAGGCCTGTATATGCATAACTAATATACCGGTATACATACATATATAATATTGTATGCATTGATAATAATCATAATGAAAAAGTAACATTCCCTGAGGTATTTTGAAGAAATGTATATTGAAGCTAATACCCTTTATATTTCATTTTTCAAGATAAAAAGTCATTAAATTTCCTGTTGGAGTGAACAATGCATTTTATCCTACTATCCTGAGCACCATGACTCCTTATAAAATAGTGGCTTCTTAGTCATTCAATAAAACATGAGAAAGTGGCTATAAATAATATTCATTTTGGAAACAGATGAAACCAATCTGATTTCTCTTGCACAGTTCTTTACTAATCCTGCTTTATTGTATTATTCAGTTCATTGTAAATGTGTAAATATTACTTTAATTTGCACTATTTCCTCTTTTGTATCTGTTCAATAGATCTTGAATCTTCTCTGTTTTGTTTACTCACTGACAGAGAACTCCCAGTTCTGCATAATATAGGAAGAGTTTAATATCAAAGTTAAAATCTCTGAACCTATTCTGAGACAATCCATCTTGTTCATGAATTTTGGTGTAGGACTGAAAGATGTTCCTTGATCTGACTCAACCTCTTGGAATAGGTAAGTTGCCCTCTCCTCTCCTCCTGAGCTTGGCAATATTTGAATGTCAATTAAAAAAAACGCCTAAAGGTGACTGGTTTGTAGAGAACAAAAGTCACCTGAGTACTTGTAGTCTTCAGTTATGATGAATCAGATGTATATTTTTTAAAATGTTTTCTGCTTGCCAATGACCCAAGAACCCAAAAAACCCTGAGTCATGGCTGGCACTGTACAGCATGCTAGCAGCCTGAAAACCTCTCTACTGATCTACCTGTACTCCCTTTTCTTAGGAAAATTTGCAACCCCAGAAACATTATTGTCTATTGACCTTGATTTACTGTAGGTTTAGAGTGAAGTGATCCTCTCCACTATCCCATAGCCATCTGAAACTTTTTAAAAGTCAAATGAGGTAAAGTGCATTTTGTCCATAAAAAAGATAAAACCCAGTGTGAAATCAACAGAATTTCCTTTGACTTCTTTGGGTTTTGACTTCTTTTCTGATTACTCTGGACTTCCAGTCAATATCCTTTAAGGCATATTTGAATAAAATTTAAATTAAAAAAAACACAACTTTGTATGTTTATGTATGCTAGTTATGTTCTACTTACTTTTTTTTCACAATATGATAGTCAGTCAGTTAGTTACCAACTGAACCTCTAAGTATCAGGCTCACATTGTAGCTACAAATATTCCAACTGAAGTATAGTCAGATTTTCTAACATGCATGACTGACAGTAGCTGAATGCCTATCTCTCATAAGACCACTGGAAAAAAACATCACTTCAATACCAATAATCAGTGCAACTCAAAGGTAGAATAATTGCGTAAAACCTGTGAAATAAGTAATGGCATATATTTTATCTTCTGTATCTCATTCTTTTAAAAGAAAAATTTCTTGGTCTTCTGTTCTAAAGATAGACAGTAGAGGAACACACACATACATATGCTGTATGAGTTTGCAATGTATTTACAATGTTCTTTTTCAAGCTATAACATAAGATCTTTGCAGTTCCAGATGAACTTCTAACTTTAGATTCATCTGTCAATAGTTTAACAAGATTACTGCTAGCACACAAAAGTGCAAATATGCTAATATATTATAAACTCTATAAAGGAAAAGGAAAAGAACGAAAAAAATAATCACTGGGTCTGCAGTAATCTATTACCAAAACAAAGGATATGACATAATTTACATAAATTTACATTTATTTTTTTCAGTGTTAAATAATTACTATTCTTAGGCTTTTTCAATGAGTCTGAATAGGAAAGCATGAAATATTGAAACTGCTATGTAAAACAATTTGCTTTCCTTTTGGCTATGAATAATGAATTGATATTTAACATTAGTTTCTTGTTAACCATGAATGAGTTTCTGCATGCTGACTATGCCTATTTATGATAACTCATGTCTGTGCTTAACCTAATTGTACATTACATGTTATTGTTGTTCCACAGAAATCTAGCTAACGTAGATTATATCAGGCAACTTGGAAAAACACCTGAAGAGTAAACTCTGCAGTAGTCAATCAGTTTTGGAGTATCACTAGATTGCAAATAGCCATAGCAAGAAATTAGTTTCTTTTGAGGATACTATATATATACTCAGTAAAATTCACAGACCAAGCACAAGTCTAATGCACTAAAGAATTAATGTTTCAACTCTGCTTTGAAGAGGATTTTGTTTTCTCTCTGATAAGGGATATCCTTTGCAGAGGCACTGACCTATGTTTTGAGCTTCAGCTCTGAATATGTAATACGGGATTCTGTAAAGTCATAGGTGGTTTTCAAGAGAGTAATAGATGTTGGCATCTGAAAGCATGACCCCTCAACATTCTGACTTCCTAGTACAGTACTGTTGTGAGATAATTTTCAGTCTAAAAGTTCATTAGTTAAGTCCAAGTTCATTGACCTATTGTCCTATTTTAAATGCATGGACAAATCAGGGATCATTTGTCTTATTTACCTTAAGGTGCCAGTCTTTGGAATGCATTACTCTGAAAGTCCCTGTAATTCATTGAGATGTCTAGAGCTTTGCTTAGACTTGAACAAGTAATTTTTAGGCATCTGCAATTGCTGAGATAAATCCTATCCTAAATAGTTTTCTGAGGTTGACAGCTAACAGTGTAAATGGAATCTGGCTGGGATGGAGTTGATTTTCTTCACAGCAATCTGTATGGTACTGTTTTGGATTTGTGGCTAAAACAATGTTGATAACACACCAGTGTTTTGACTTTTGCTGAGAAGTGTAAACGCTTCCTGTTCCAATCCTGCCCTGCTGTGGGTAGGTTAGGGGTGGACAAGAAGTTGGGAAGGGACATAACCGAGAGAGCTCACCCAGACTTGTGGAAAGTTTATTCCATGTCATATAGTGTGATGCTCAGCAATAAAAACTGAGGAGAGAGACATTTTTGGGAAAGCAGCTGTTGCTGAGACACAGGATGGACATTGGTCTATTCCTGTGAAGTGGTGAGTGATGGCCTTTGCTTTTTTTTTTTTTTTTTCCCTCTTTCCTTCATTTATTGATCTATCTGTGTCTTAACTTGTTAGGTTTTCCTGCTTTTGCTCTTTCTTTTCTCTTCTCCCATCCCACTGGGGGTGGGGTGTGAGCAAGCAGCCTACAGGGTTAACCCACAACACAGAGGTGCAATTGTCCCCATTCAATATTGGGGAGGGTTCTTAATCTCAAAAGTGAGATTAAGACACAAACAAGGTCAGATGCCATACAACCTTGTGAACTTTATTTTGCATACAACTGGTAATAGCTATAGGACAGAGAGAAAAAGGAAGGAAGAGTCAGAATCCCTAAGCAAGAAGATGGTAGAGATGCAGCAAGGCTAGTTAGTTACCACCACCACGAATCCAGCGATGTACTGTTGGCTCAGTCCTGGTGTAGGTGATGTTGCTCCAAGCTCCAAAAGTGATGACAAGGCTGAGAGAGGGAGAGAGAGAGAACAAGCATCCGGAGAGAGGAGTATGCAGTCCTTTTATTGTCTCAGTCCTCCTGATTTCTTAAAAAAGTCCACTCATTTCCACAGGGCTCATTGTCTCGTGGTCCTCTTCACCCCAATTTAACTTCAGACGGATGTCGTTTTGTCCAGGACAGTTCCTTTTCTTCAGAGCATACTTCTCCCTGCCCACAGGACACTGAGGCCAGGAAGTGGTGGTGGTGCAACAGCAATGTTGAGACAGAGTCCAACACAGTCCCTTAGAACAATAAAGCTCCCTGTCTCTAAATTCACGGGGGCCATGATTCTCTTTTGCACAACATCAGAGTAGTCAAGCTTTTCAAGAAGTGTTAGAACTTGAAAAAAATTTCTCCTTATTTTGCTTTTATTTCCCAAAAGTCTATATAGGTAAAATCACCTTTCTCTATTGCAGTTGCTGTATGGAAAAGACTGAAAAAGAATTGGGCTCTAATGGGAAGCACACAAGCTACACAAATCTGAATATGCTTGACTACAGATACAACTCAGGAAAGGTGTGACAGATCTGTGCTTTGTTGTCCACCTTAGAATACTTTTATTGGGTTAACTTTGCACTAAAAGGAAAATAGTGTATCAAATATGCTAGCATTATTCAGCTTATCCTTGCATCCAAATTCTAAGACACTCTTATGATCAGCTACCTCTTTGAGTGTATTTTCTTAGCCTTGCATTCTGCCACATAGCCATACTCCTTGTTTCTATTCACACTACTATCACAGAGCAAATGGAGTCCATTAAAGAAATTAAATCTACCAGATTTAGGACACACTTCAGCCTTTCTGTCAAAGTGGGAAGAACACACAAACCTACATCTGCCAATGATTTCATTTTTGGCTACTATTCTCAAATAGCCATTTATTTTTAGAAGGCAGCTTTTAAACATGTGAGCATCATGTTAGTCACTATAGCAATAAACACATTAGGTAGAAGAAAAATGCAACGGATGAAGTAAAAAGTATACAATTTCCTTAATTCAAAAAATATTATTTTAAAAGTTTCCAGGGGATTTCTCTCTACTGAAGAAAGTACATAGCTATATTTAAACCCATTTTTGCAGAGGAAATGTCAGATTTCCGCTTAAAAAATATATACCTCAAGAGCATAAAAGGTGTTGAAAAGCATTGAAAGGTGTTTCTTTGATCAGTTCAGCATGCTATGTCAATAGCTTAGCTTGCAATTTTGATGGCACAACTTTGGGTCTAACACCAGACTCATCAGGTTAAGTTCTATTTTATTTCCAAAATAGGAATGAATTTATATAACTTTCTTTACTATTATTTTTTATTATTATTATTTAGTTAGATGTGTAGTCCTGCTTCGGTTTTATACAGTCAGATAGTGCAGACCAAATGAACCTTTGAGTTCCTCTTTGAGGTAAGAGTAAGAACTTTTATTCGAATATAATAGACTGCACCGTATCTTGAAATGTCCTTTGTGGTTCAGATATTGTGAATCGGGATTTCTTACATGGACTAGGAATAACACGAGTACAGCAAAATCAGGCATTTTCCCTCTGTAAAAGGGAAGAGAATTCTTTTTAGAATGAACAAAGAAAAATTCAATTTAAAGTCCTCAGAGGTGAGGGGTAAGGACAGGAGTGGGAGTATTTCCAGCAAGAAAAAAAAAAAGAAAGTAGGTCAGGAAGAGTGAACTTTCTGTTCTTTCTGCTGTTGAAGAAGATGAGAATAGGGTAACATAGTGACTTTATTGAGAGTCTATCTCATCATCTGTGGTCACATTATTGCATACCCTTACCTTTCCTCAGTGACACTGACAGATACATTAGGCAGGAATATATATATATATTATTGCTGCTTCCAAAGATTTATTGCCCTACACACTAGTTGCTATATACCTTGTCTATGTATAAAGTCTTTTATGAACAATTAAGCTTTGCATTTTCAAATCGGATTTTATGTATAAAGCTGCTTTGTTAGAACCTATAGGGCAACTTCTGAATTCATTGTCTGACTTTGTTTTTCCTAAATCTTCATCTGAGTTAAAGATCTAAGTACAGCTGACCATCTACTGGCAACTGTGAAAAGCCATATGGATTTCACAGAGTCACAGACCATGAGCAGGTGTGAGCTTCACTGTAGGACAGCTACTGAGTCAGTAGTAGGGACTGGTATTCTACATGACATCAAGGATGGATATTTTTAATCAAAATCACCTACAGGAGGGTAGTCACTATCTCAATCCAATTAATAACAAAGAGTGTAACGTGACTGTTTTCAGGTTGTAGTTGTGGGGTTTTTTTAAACAATAAGATAAAGACTCAGGAAGAATCATATTTTTCAGTTTAGAGTGCCATTGTTGTATATTATGTATCTTAATTATAAAATTGAATATCTAGCTTTAGTGATGAAAATAATTTTAGTTTTTGGAGGCTTTTTTTGTGTAAATGATGACCATGTTCACCAAAACTGAATTTATTTTATTCACTGATATTTTAAACCTTTCAAAAGTCTACCTGTGCATAACTGATACGCGCCTGCTACATGTAAGAAATAAGTAGCAGCAAACACTCAGATGCTTTTCAGTTCTCCACAGCATGAATTTCTTCTTCATACTTCAGGAGTTCTACATACCTGTAGAATATTTTAAAGTTACATGGAAAACAAAAAAAAAATGGAATCTATTAAGATTTTTATAAATTCCTTATATCAATAATATGAATGCAAAACTACAGTTTGCAATGTGATCTCCTCTAGACTTTATAACCTGAAAGAAGTAGCAAAAAAAGAAAACATGTGAAATATATTTCAAATGTGTACCTGTATAAAATTAATAATGTGTAGTTCCCTTTCTTCAGCTGCTGTCAAAGCAAACACAGATGAAGTATATATCTTTTATGTTGAAATTATTGCTATTTTGAAGGGTAAAAGTATTCTTGTCATCTGAATGAAGGCTTTTAGGTATCAGCTATAGTTTTCTATAACAGAGCAAAAAATAGATCCTGACTATCTGCATCAGAGAAAATTAAAGGATAGTATGCAAAATTATGGCTTCCCTACATTAATCTCCTTTCAGGTGTTCCATGAGAAATAGTTTCTGTTAAGATCAGGGCATAGATATGAACTATACAGAAAAAAGTCAGAGATAGGCATTTGCAACTGCAGTCTAAAGGTAGCTGTTTTTGCAGAAAAGTTCTCTGTCAGAGGTACATGAATTTCAAAAGCTACAATAACCTCCTTCTACTCATAATCGATATTGTCAATATAACAAGTTTTATAGGAAATAATTTCAGTTCAGGAGACAAACTACCAACATTGCCTTGTTCAACTCTGACATATGATCAATTATCATTATCACTATCTAAACCTACTACTTTTTTTTTCAGTAGAATTTGCATGTTGTTTGAATTCATACCTACAAAGAATACCTCTTAATTTGCCATTGCATTCAGGTAGTAATATTGCACAAAACTCCTTAGTCTGTTTCTTCAAAAATTTGTCTGGTTTGTGGTTAATGAATGTTATAGTATTAGAAGTATTCTTTCTCAAAAAATACAATCTTTTTCATATTGCCAGCCATATAAACATGGGAACATATATTGAAAGAAAGAAAGAAAGAAAGAAAGAAAGAAAGAAAGAAAGAAAGAAAGAAAGAAAGAAAGAAAGAAAGAAAGAAAGAAAGAAAGAAAGAAAGAAAGAAAGATTGTGATTTTGTTAGCAGTGTAGTTATGCCTATCAGTTGATTAGATCAGTTCACTAAATACTTTTTGATGGACTGAAGTGAGGATCTTCAAACCATGGAGTAAGAGAGGTTGTAGGTTCTCCATCTTTAGAGATATACAAAACACAGTCGGACATGTTCCTTGGCAAACTGCTGTAGCTGAACCTGCCTGAGCCAAGGAGGGTGGACTAGAAGATCTAAGCAGATCCCTTCTAATTTCAACGCTTCTGTGATTCTGTGTGGTTCTGTGAAATGTTTTGGGAATCCAAAATCTGGTGGATTTGGATTTTAAGGCACATCACTTTAAAATAATCCTCAGAACTGTATTATTATTATATCTCATAATAATTAACAAGTAATTACTCTTATACAAAGTCATGTAGTGTCATATGGTTTCTCTACCATGGAGAGAAATGGACATAATACTTTAATTATCTGAAAACGTAACATATAACTCTAAAATGTTAAAGTAATATAGTTCATAGTAAACAAGCCATGTGATGTTAACTTACAGAAATCCCAATAGATTGAGAAGTTTATTTAATGCTAACTATGACAAATAAATGTTCATTTAAAAAGTATAGTTTTCAATCTTAAAGGCCCCTACACTCTTTTTTGATTCATTCTTAATATTCATTGATGTTCTGGGGTAACACAGCCAGTGATCTCCTCACAACTGAAAATAACGACCTAATCCAGTTTTGAAAGATATAATTTTAAGAAAAAAAATTATGCCCTGAATGCTACTTAATATTGCTCCTTTGCTTGATATTTCTACTTTATTTGATACTGCATGGTTCAGATCAGCTAAGCTAATATTGAGAACAGATGAATCAATATTTCAGCCTGGAACTGTTAACAGGTATAAATCCCTTCTAATATGCTCTGGTCAATCTGTTATTATCTCAAATCCTTTAAGCCCCTCACTGGGCACCTAAAAGGACTGTCACTGTTTAACCTCACCCAGCAAATAAACACCACACTCTCTCACTTGCCCCTCCCCAGCAGGATGAGGGAAAGAGAATTGGAAGCGTAAAAGTGAGGAAACTCATGGATTGAGATAAGAACAGTTTAATAACTGAAATTTAATTTTATTTTTTTTTTTAAAAAAAAAGGTAATAAAAAGGAAAACAGCAAAGAAAGATAAATAAAACCGAAGAAAGGCAAGTGATAGAAATGAAAACAATTGCTCACTAACGTACCAATACCCAGACAGTGCCCCCCCCAGGTAATATCCCCCCTAGTTTTATTACTGAGCTTGATGTCATACGGTATGGAATATCACTTTGGTCAGCTGAGGTCAGATGTCCCAGCAGTGTCTCCTCCCAACTCAATATGCATCCCCGTCCTACTCACTGGTGGGATGATATGAGGAGAAGAAAAGACCTTGACTCTGTGTAAGCACTGCTCAGCAATAACTAAAACATCCCTATATTATCAACACTCTTTCCAGCTCAAATCCAAAACATAACCCCACACTAGCTACTATGAAGAAAATTAACTCTATCCCAGCCAAAATCAGCACATTCTCCACCCCTTATTCCATACCATTTACATCATACTCAGGTCCCACACTATCCAATACATCCTCATTAACCACCTCCCCACTTACCATCCTTTGATAAAACACAGTTAGCATTCCCTTGGTCGATTGACCACCCCTATAAAATGTCTGTAAAATGTCCATGAATGTCCAGAAATGTCCACAAAATGTCCATTTACTTCATGTATTTCATGACTTTGGGCTCCATCTGTTTTGACGGTCACTTAGGACAGGAGAGGTTGTGTGTTGTGTGGAGTTATTTGGCACCAAAGCCAGCTCAGCCCAGAGCACTGCTGCATCAACTGCCTTTTGTAAGGAGTGTCCTCCACTGGTTCAGGTGGTTTCTGCTATAGTAATTTCTATAACGTACAACTCAAACCATGGGTTAAAAGAGTTTCAAGGTATATCCATTACAATGTCCACCCCTTTGGGCCTGGTTATAGGTTTTAAAATTGCAAAGATCTCTTCCCCTTGATCCTAGCCTGGCTAGCATCAAGGGGTTCCTGCTACAGTAATTCCCATAACATGCAAATCAAGTTATTACTCAGATTATTTGCACACAGGATTAAATCCTTCTGCATTACCTACCACGTGCACCCAGGTCCTTGAGCAAAACCAAATAGGTTTGCCCTTTCCTGAGGAAGGAATAACCCAGACTGTTTTTTCCCAACAAGTTCCTAATATGTACTACAGGGATCATATCTTATCTTGGTGCACAGGAGTTTTGATTGCTCAGGGCCAGGCTGATTGGCAGATCCTCTAGTGTTAACTAGACAAGCGGCTTCTGCTAAATGTGCATCCCAATACTTGAATGTCCCAGCACCCATTGCTTTGTGTAATTTTTAGTAGTCCATTGTTCATTTTTCCTGGAGGCTGGTGCATGATAGGGGATGTGATACAATGCCTTGCTCCTTGGCACAGAAGTTTATGAGGTTGTTTTGGAAATTAGTCCTGTTGTCTGATTCAATTCTTTCATGAATTCTTTCACAATCTTGAGCCCATTTGTATGTTGCATCCTTTCCTAAATGTTCTGATGTGTCATGGGCTCATCGAACTATAAATAGCTCTCACTTATGTTCCCAGCCCAGACTCACCTAAAGCACTTCAATTCTGGCAACCTGGTCTACCTGCTCATTGTTTCAACGTTCTTCAATAGCATGACTCTTGGGCACGTGAGCATCTACATGACATACTTTACAACCAGCTTCTTTACCTGAGCAACAATATCTTGTCATAATCCAGCAGTCCAGATGGGTTTGCCTCTGTGCTGCCAGTTGGTCTGCTTCCATTGCTGTAGCCACCCTCACAGAGCATTTGCCACCATCCATGAGTCAGTATAAAGTACTGGCCATTATTCTCATCCAGCAAAATCTAAAGCCAGCTGGATGGATTTCACCTCTCTAAACTATTTAATTCACCTTGCCCTTAAGCAGTTTCTGTTACTTATCATGTAGGACTCCACACAGCAGCTTTTAACCTGTGAAGTTTTTCCACATCATGAGAGGATCCATCTGTAAACAGGTCATATTGCTTTTCATTTTCTAGTCATTAATAATACAGAGGGGCCTCTTCATCATGGGTCACATCCTCTGGTGACACCGAAATTTTGGCCCTCTGGACAGTCCATGATCACTTCCAGAATTTCCACACAGTCAGGATTTCCCATTCAAAGCCATTGCTTTATCAGTGCAACCCACTTGCTCCATGTAGCATTAGTTTCATGATGCATAGGGGACACCCTCCCTTTGAACATTCAGATGAGCCCAGGCAATCAAGGTAACAAAAGTAGCTGTACTTCAGTACCAGATATTCTGAAGTGGCTTGGATTCCTTCATATGCTGTTAATATTTCTTTTTCAGTTGGAGTGTAATGGGCTTCAGATCCCCTGTATCCCCCACTCCAAAACCCTAGAGGTCAATGTCCTTCCAGGCTATTTATGACAGAGGCTCCAGGTCGGGCCATTATTCCTGGCTGAGGTGTAAAGCATGTTTTTCACATCTTGTCCTGTCCAGACTGGCCCGGGTGCCACTGTACGAACCATCTCCCATTTAATTTGTTCAAAGGCTTGCTGCTCCTCAGGGCTCCATTCAAAGTCACTTGATAGAGAGGGTTTACAATCAGACTATAACCTGAAATATGCATTCTCCCAAAACCCATGACACCTAAGAAAGTTTGTGGGTTTTGTTAGTTGCTGGAGACATAGTTGTTATTTTATTGATTGCATCTATTGTGATATGGCAACATCCATCTTACCATTTTATTCCTAAAAACTGGATTTCCTGTACAGATCCTTTGACCTTACTTTGTTTTATAGCAAAACCAACTTTCAAAAGAATCTGGAGTGTTCTCTCCTTCTCAAACAGTTCCTTCCCTGTGTTGTCCCACACAATGATGTAATCCATATGCTGCAGGTTTTTTGGAGCTTCACCTTGTTCTAGTGCAATCTATATCAATCCATGACAAGGGGTAACCACACCTGGGACAGTCAGTTTCAGGTGTATAGGATACCCCTCCACATGAAAGCAAAGAGATGTGGCCTGCAGTCTGATGCAGAGGGACAGAGGGAGAGAGAAAAATGTGTTGGAGATATCAATTGTTACATACCATTCAGTAGCCTTTGACTTGGTTCACCTTGAAGTTCTAGTGTATCTGGTACGGCGGCACTAAGCAGCTGTGTGACTTCAATCAGGCCTCGACAGTCCACTGTTAGTCTTCACTCTCCTTTAGATTTTTTCAGTGGCCATTTGGGACAATTAAAGAGTGAATGAGTCTTACTGATCACTCCTTGACCCTCCAGTCACCAGATCAACTTATGGATAGGAACCATGGAGTCTCAACTAGTGCAATACTGACAGTGCATTGTCATGGTAGCAATTGGCACCTGCTGATTTTTAACCTGCAGCAACACCACAACAGATCCTCTGAGAAACCAGGCAAGCTAGACAGCTGTTTAATCTTCTGAGTACTCAAGACAGGTATACTAAAACCTCAAGGCAGATATACTAAAACTGGTACTCGGTGGTTCTCTGCAGTACCCTGCCTGAGGTAGTCTCTGCCAAGGATATATGGAGTCTCCAGACCTGTCTCAGTAGGAAGCTTTTGCCACTATTTTCCAATTAGTCTTCCCTCATCCTTCAACACAGAGAGTTCTTGGAATAGTCCCATCACTTCAGAAATACAGATGGATTTTACCCCTTCATAATCTGATGGTATTAGTGTACACTGTGCACTGATGTCCACTAGAGCTTTATATTCCCGTGGGGCTGATGTACCAAGCCATAGAATCAACACAGTCTAGTAAACCCAGTTGTCCATTTCCTCTGTCTGGCTGAAGGCAGGGCCCCTCTCTTCCTGGTCAGAGTCTTCATTGTTTGATTTTTGTAGCTGCAAAACAGAAGTCCCTTCATCAGGGTCAAAAGTATGACCATCCCTTCTACTCTGCCCAACAGACACTGGAGCAGTTGTTTTCCTGAATAGACTCCTTTTGACTGTTGTTTTTCCTTGCAGTTCCTGTACTCGAGCTTCTAGTCTCCAGGTAGGTTGATCATTCCACTTCTTCATGTCCTCCCCTGGTCACACAGGAAGAACCACAGAGTTTCATGTGGCATGCACCACCCATACCCTTTCCCTTAAACAGAAAAAGGCTGACTCTTAATAGCTGATGCCTTGGTTGAAGTGCATGAGCAAGACTGACCTTTCTCAGGTTACTCGAACAGTTTTTGCGTCAGTCTGTCCACAGCTGAAACACAGGCTCACAGGGAGGAAATGAGATTATTTTTGTCTTCTGAGTTGTCTGGTCAGTTCGTCTAGAGTTGGTGCTTCCGTGTCTGTCGAGCTCATTATTGCCAGGGTGTGGATGTATGATATCAATACATTTCATACAAACCTTTGCCACACGGATAGTGTGCACTGGATTTCATCCAGGGCTTGGATGATGATGTTGATTATGATTCACTTGCTGAAAGCTCAATAAGGCTAACACTGAAATAAACAAACACTTTCTGTGAAAGCTTTTCCTGACCCTGCAGAGCTAATTGAAATACATGTATTTATCAGGATTTTTAGAATTATATACACAAGTAACTGACCAATTAGTGTTAGCTAATATGCTACGATGAAACGTGTACACATCTTTCCCTGTACTAACTCCTAATTTCAATTTCATTGTCATCTTCAATTCTGTAAAACTTGTTCTACCAAGGAAGAAAAAAAGAATCATAAAACACTGATACCCAGTGTTCTGAATTAAATTAAAAGATATTCAGAGTATGTAAAACTTTTCTTCATCAGTGCAATGCATATCTACTCATTACCCTGCATCATAACAATAACATGGAGGAACAGTTTATAAGTACGTATCAGTGAGATACAAATGCAAATTCTGAAAAAGTCTGGTTGTTCATTAGCAAAAAGAACACAGATCAGTCTGTAGAAGGTTGCTGGCATATCCTCAGCATGAAGTTGCTGGATCTAAAATATAATATGGTTGACTTAAAAGTCAGGTGGTGGCATGAATTGAAGATGTGGCTGTGACCATGATTTCATATTATAGACTACTTGTTTACTGAGTAATGAATGGGGTGCTGATAAGAACTACAGTAATCAGACTGCTTTATTATTTCCTAGTTCATATGAAAAAGCTGTTATAATTAATTTTGCATCATATTTTACACATCACCATAGCAAATATCATCACTTGTCCCTCATAATCTGCAATTCCTTTGTAACTGAATAAGAATTTACAATGTGAAAATGATTCAATAGAAAAAAAAAAATAAATCATAAGAGCTTTATTGACTTTTAAAACTGTGGTACTAATTATATGTCCTCTTGTTTAATACACATAAATGTTGTTAATCTTATTATTATTATTATTAATAATTTACAAATGTTTGACTTTGGGCTTGGAAGGATAGGAATTCAACAGAGATATTTTTCATTCTCTATTTATTCTGAAAATTTACATAGAATATATTTGAAAACCTTACAGTGTCCTTGTCTTTGAACTAAGTATTTGTCAAAATGGAAAGTTTTCTTGAGCAAAATAATGTACATAGATTCAAGTGAAGACTGAATTTACAGTGAAGGCAGAAGTGATTGCTTCAGATTTATAGTTCAACATCACCCTCTCCTGGCAACATGCCTGAATTAAAATATTATCAGTGGATGGTTTTGAAAATGTTACAAGTATTTTTATATTGTTTTAAAAATATTAACATCACTTTTGCTATTTCAAACATTATTCTTAAATTACTACAGAAGAATAAAATTAAAATATTTGCTTTTCTTGTGACAACTAATCCACCAAGGTTAAAACTCCTTCTATATATTTACCGTTTTTAAGCTATTCAATTTTAAATGCATTTCAAGGTCTGTACAAACCTGACCAGCCTTCAGATGGTTTCCAACCCATGTTTAGTTAACACTGTAATATTTTAACCACTTTAAAAAATCACTATTTGTTCCCTCTGTTGATTAATCCAGGATACCAAAATATTAGGAGAAAAGTATCATTAAAAAAAAAAACAACAAACCAAACAACAACAACAACAACAAAAAACCAAACAAACACACAAAAAAAACCCAAACAAAAAAAAACCCCACAAAAACAAAAAACAACCCAACCTGAAATTAATTTCAGTTCAAATATAATGTGAAAAAGTGAAGACAATATCACTGGAAATGCTGGGTTGAACATTAAGTAACATTTATCTTACCAACTTAAATTATACATTGCTGAGGTATGACAGCTTTTCCTTCTCCCTATTTACCTTGTAAGCTCTTTGGAACAACTTATGCACATACATATCTCATATGACAATCAGTTTCCAATACTGTCTGTGTCTTTGGCAAAATTTCAATATCTATCTGAACCAATATAATGCTACAGTAAAACCAGTAAAATCTATCCAGTCATAACAAGCCTAAGACATGATAAAGGTTGTCTGAAATCAATTCCTGTTAACATCTTAATTTTTAGTGATTCCAAAAATAATAAGCATGTGCATATAAAAAGTGAAAATAGATGACCTGTGGCATGAACAGCAAGACCAAATTTGTTTTCGGGGCTCAACACCTTTTTCACAGCAGCTAAATGACAAGCCTTTGACTAAATTTGAGCTTGATATTAACATCAGAAATTACTGTCACTCTCTCTACAATTTTAGGTAATAATCATATTTCATGAAATAATTTATCTTTTGAGATGTATATGCGTATCTGTATGCAACTATCTAGCACAGTTTAGAATGTTTTCACGTTTTGGCCCTATTGAAATAATTGGAAAATTTGCCATTCACTTCACTGAATCAACAGTTTCATTTGGCAAATACAGATATGCACGTTTCTGTTTATCATCTCTTCTGTATCTGAGTTTTGGTGATCTTATTCATGCAATACGTAAGGAACTGAAGGAAGAAATGCCTCAAACATTGATCAACACAGAAAACCTAAAGGACAAGCTGTGGCTTTTGGATTAGTCTAAGGAATGTCACCCAAGGAAGCAGGAGTGTATGGAAGGATACACACCGCACCCCCTTGCAGCTGCATTGTCAGACTCCTTAGATAAGCCTCAAAGGGGAAGACTGGACTGTGCAGAAACCAGATGTTTATCACTGACTCCATTGTGTAGCCATTTGTGACTCTGTTGTGCAAGCCAGACACCGTTCTTGCCTGGCCTAAAGACTTGCTAGTGACTAATGGAGCCTTCGCCATTGTAGTGGTAACAAGAACTGAGAAGAGGTGATTATTTCTGGGATTGACTGATAAGATCTCTGGGAACAGAGAAATAACCAAAGCTTGGCAAAGACCAGAAACACAACTGGAAACCATGTTCCACCTTTTTCCTTGATTCTCACGGAAAAGAATTTGCGGAATACCTGCCCCTCCTTGTATAGTATGCTAATCAGCTAATAAGATGAATTTAAAAGGGCAACGGAAACTGTGTGTTCACCCACCAACCAGGATTACCAGGCCTGAGACAATGCTGAATCCAGGAGTGATGACATGGATTTCTTTGACTCTCTCTCTTTTATTTTTCTTTCCTTTCCTTTCTTCTCTTTTTCCAAATTTAAATAGTTCTCTACAATAAGTAAAACATTTTAACCGGTCATTTGGTGTCATTTCACCTTAATTTAACCCAAGGGATCACAGAATCTTTGCTATTCTCTGGGCTTTCAGTCCAGGTCATGACACAATATATTGGTGGGGGTTTTTTTGTTTGTTTGTTTGTTTGTTTTTTCCAAAGTTACAGTGATGTAATGAAGTAGCATTCTGACAATGTTTCCTAGAAATAATCCAGCCAGTTACCACGTGTTCATATATATATTTAATTAATTTACATTTCTGGAGATTAAATAACAGAACTGAAATATTAAAAATCACCCACCTAGGAATGTGCATGACAGTGCTGAAAATTATACTTGTTTACAATTAAATAAATCTGTGATCATTCTCTGTATTTATTTTTACACTAAGCAACAAAGGCATGGAAGTATGTTTCTGCCTTGTGTGTCAATAGTGGAGTGGGAAAACTGAGCTGAGATGTTATCAGTAGTTAATTATACCCGTGGTTATGTTATAAATAAATTTAGACT
>NW_020799091.1:49426054-49483735 GCF_003259725.1 Athene cunicularia
TTCCCAGCTCTCTGCAACCTCCTTTCAGGTAGCTGCAGAGGGCGATGAGGTCTCCTCTCAGCCTCTTCTCCAGATTAAACAACCACAGTTCCCTCAGCTGCTCCCCTTTGAATAACTATGAACTCTTAAATCACTGAGATGTTGTGAAATGTTGGTAAATGTCATGATGCGATATTACAACAGCATAAATGATAAAATATGACTTGGCTGTTGAAATATGAAACCAAGAGTTATAACCTTTCAAATGAATTGTGTTTAACCTCCAGTAAGAATGATGTTGTGAAATACAAGTTTGCCTTAAATTGTTCATTATCACTGATTTAATCTTTTCCCAAAGTGTTCCTATCTTATTATAAATGCTGACACTTCAGAAAAGTTTCTTCAGTTATTGCCCTTTGATGACCTGACAGATATTCTCTTTCCAGTAATAAATAGCAACAGTAACAAATAAATACAACCATAAATTAATGCTAGTTTAACTGTTGCTGCTTTATTTTAAATATCCTGTTATTGTTGCTGAATAATCTGAGTTCAGGCTAATTCACCAAAAGTATTCCTTCCTTTTCCTGTTTTTAGCTGACTATGGTGTATGTTTTCTTATATTTGCTAGAAATTAATCAAACACATTAGATATATGTTTGTTGCAATAATCTGTATGCATCCTGAATTATTTGAAAGTTGAGATATTACATAAATAGATGTCACCATGTATGAAGCAGAATTATTTTATTTTAGTTGATGAACACATTTATTCAATTCAGAATGTGGATGAACAGAAAATAATTCTTGCTGTTCTAATGAGTTTTCTGATGAGCTATGTGTTCTCAGACTAAATTGCAGAGAAGATATTTAATCAGATGGTGTCTACACTAACAAATTTGTTTTCCTTATGACTTTTCTTTTTCTTTGGGCTTCAGAACTTTTGAGTCCACAAAAAACATTGTCTTTTTTTGTCTTGATTGCATCATGATTTGATCTGTGCTGTAGGAGCTGTAGTATCTTAATTGAGACCATGCATTCTTCTATTTCAGCCAATAACTGGACCTCAAACCTCTGATCACTGTCCTTTGCCCTGAATATAAAGCTAGATTTAGACTCATATATCCGGTCCACAATTCCTCAGTTTACAAATAAGAATATTGAAGAAGATGGTGTCACAGGCCTTACCAAAGGGAAGTATATACATCACTGTCCTATCATTCATATAGCCAGTCATTTCATCATAGAAGTCAATGGGGTAGGTCAAACAACTAGCATTGTTAGTCCAGCTGTAATAAAACTGATTAATAATACTTGTCTGATCAACCTCATGGCCTTCTATGATGAAATGGCAGCTATATAGATTATAACACAGTATAGATTATAACACAGCACTCATACACAAAATTACCTAATTATTGCAGAACTAGTTTAATTACTAATATAATTTAAATTAGTTATTGAAAAACGAACTAGTGTATTTTCCTTTTTTTCTGCTGTTGTGTTTATCCTTCCAATTATTCTTTGTTTCCCTAAGGTCATTAGCTTCATTCTTGCTCCAGAAAGGTTAAGATGAATCATTAATGTCCTGAAATCTTCACTGGGAAGAGTTGAGGCTAATGTCAAGAGTCCCTTCCTCCTTTGACTTGTCTCTGCTTGGAGTTATTTCCATGTTTTAACACAGAGTACTTGCCCTGCTTACTTGCTCTTTAAACAGTGGTTGCTGTGTGAAGACTGAACATCAACTGCTAGCTATCAGTTAAAGTCGAGTGCACCCTCAGTAAATTTGCAGATGACACCCAGTTGGGTGGGAGTGTTGATGTGCTCGAGGGTAGGGAGGCTCTGCAGAGAGACCTGGACAGGCTGGAGCCATGGGCTGAGGCCAGCTGGAGGAGTTTCCATAAGGCCAAATGCCGGGGGCTGCCCTTGGGCCACAACAACCCCCAGCAGCGCTACAGGCTTGGGGAGGAGTGGCTGCAGAGCTGCCAGTCAGAGAGGGACCTGGGGGGTTGATTGACAGCCAGCTGAACAGGAGCCAGCAGTGTGCCCAGGTGGCCAAGAAGGCCAATGGCATCCTGGCTTGTGTCAGCAATAGCGTGGCCAGCAGGGACAGGGAAGGGATCTGACCCCTGTCCTCGGCACTGGTGAGGCCGCCCCTCGATTCCTGTGTTCAGTTTTGGGCCCCTCACTACAAAAAGGACATTGAATGACTCGAGCGTGTCCAGAGAAGGGCAACGAAGCTGTTGCAGGGTCTGGAGAACAGGTCGTACGAAGAGCAGCTGAGGGAACCGGGGGTGTTTAGTCTGGAGAAGAGGAGGCTGAGGGGAGACCTCATCGCCCTCTACAGCTACCTGAAAGGAGGTTGCAGAGAGCTGGGGATGAGTCTCTTTAACCAAGTAAAAATTGATAGGACCAGAGGTAATGGCCTCAAGTTGCACCAGGGAAGGGTTAGATTAGATATTAGGAAACATTTCTTTACAGAATTGTTTGTTAGGTGTTGGAATGGGCTGCCCAGGGAGGTGGTGGAGTCCCCATCCCTGGAGGTGTTTAAGAGTCGGGTCAACATAACGCTGAGCGATATGGTGTAGTTGGGAACTGTCAGTTAGGTTAATGGTTGGACTGGATGATTTTCAAGATCTTTTCCAACCTAGACAATTCTGTGATTCTGTGAAAGTTACACAATAGTTTCCCCAGGCACAATTAGCATAAAAGGCTTATATTTGTTATTCAGTGACCATATAGGTTTATCTGATCTTTACTGTATAATGTGGCATTCATCAAGCTAATCTAGAACTAGTTAGATAACAGTCCACAGTCTACTATCTGCTACACAACTGCTGTCATAGCTAAAACAAAGTAAAAGTATCTCAGATTAATAAAAGGTTAGAGAAATTCCGAGACCCTGCAGTATCAAGTAAATACAGTCTTTTAGTAGAAATGGCAAAATCATATTTACCTCACATCTTTAGAAATTAATTCCAAGAGGTTGTTGTCCATGATGTTCACATCTACTGAAGTGCAACGACTGAGTTGCAGTTCCACAGGTACTCCTTACACTTGTTAAAGATGAAGATGACATTTACTCTTTTTTTCCATTCAGGAATCTTTCCTCAATCACCATAGCATTCCATATTTCATATTGGTTTTGCAATCACGTCAGTTTGCCCTTTCGGTATCCATGGATGAATCCCATCCAGACTCATGGATTTTAATACAGCCAGTTAATCTAAATTCCAGCTCAGGAAGTAGAAGTTTTGCTACAGCTAGGAGAAGTCCATAGACTTTCTAATTAACTGACAGTGTACGGTATCAGGATTAGTCTAGGCTTGCCTTGGTTTAAAATTTTTTAGATTATCTTTACAGTTGTCTAATGGAAACGTTTACCAGGGATAATGTGGGTCCCTTTAATGGATGAAGGAGCCAACCAAGTGGTGGAGCCATTTAGGATAATTTAAGAGCTCATTGCTTTTTTTTCATAGTTTTTTCACAACTTAGACTGATGTACACCTGGACAATTTGGATAAAAGGGGGGAAGTCAACAGTAGGGGAAATGTGGTTCTGTTTTGAAACATGGACCTTTAACACTGTCCTGGATGATATCCTGGTCAGTTGGAAAGACATGGATTCGATAGATTGACCACTCGGTGGGTAAGGAATTGGTTGGAAGGCTGCACTCAAATTATTGTGGTCAATGGTTCAACGTCCAAGTGGAGACTGGTGACAAGTGGTGTCCCTCAAAGACCGGTATTGGAATCGGTACAGTTTAATATCTTTGTGGGTGATATGGATAGTTGGATGGAGTGCACCCTCAGCAAGTTTGCCAGTGACCCAAGCTGTGTGTGTGGTTGACACACTTGAGGGAAGGGACATGCCATCCAGAGGGACTTGGATAGACTGGAGAGGTGGGACCAGGCCAACCTCATGAAGATTAACAAGGCCAAGTGTAAGGTCCTGCACCTGGGCTGGCACAATCCCAAGCACAGATATAGTCTGGGTAATGAGTGGACTGAAAACAGAAGTGTGGTCAGTAGGTTGAGGGAGGTGATTCTGCCCCTCTACTCTGTCCTTGTGAGACACCACCTGGAGTACTGTGTCCAGCTCTGGAGCCCCCAACACAAGAAGGATATAGAACTGTTATAACGAGTCCAGAGGAAGGCTACCAAGATGATCAGAGGGCTGGAACTCCTATCCTATGAGGACAGGCTGAGAGAGTTGAGCTTGTTCAGCCTGGAAAAGAGAAGTCTCTGGGGAGACCTCATAGTGGCCTTCCGGTACTTGAAGGGCACCTACAAGAAGGCTGGGGTGTGGGACAGGACAACTTTTTACAAGGGAATGTAATGATAGAATGAGGGGTAATAGGTGGAAGATGAGGAAGGGAAGGTTTAGATTAAATATAAGGAAGAAGTTTTTTACTGTAGGGGTGGTCAGGCACAGGAACAGGTTGCCCAAGGAGGTTGTGGATGCTCCATCCCTGGAAGCATTCTGAGCCAGGTTGGATGTAGCCTTGAACAACCTGATCTAGTGGGAGGTGTCCCTGCCATAGCAGGGGGGTTGGAACTAGACGATCTCTGAGGTCCTTTCCAACCCAAACCATTCTATAATTCTATGATTCTGTTGGCCAACCCAGTCCTTGTGGCAGAGGGGGCAGCCAGCCGTGGGGGGGAATAAGACAGGAACTAATTTGTTGCACTCGAATCTCATTGTTGCTTGGGGCTGTTTATTAGTTAATTTCCTTCTGTTTCCTTCTCATTAGCTCTGGAAGTGTGAAAAACTGAGCTTCCCTGTCTCACCTAACATAAGGATATTCCATGTTACACTACTAGGTTTGTCAGACCCGTATATAGTATATGCAGAGCCTAAGTAAAAATAGGTTGCAATAGTCACTGGATGACATGAGTCACCTACTATTAGACAGCTGTTATGAGAAGCTTAACATTGTTCACTAACATACTTGCACAAAGGAAAATAATATTTCTGTTCCTGTCCATTTGCTGTTATAACAGCTTAGGTAGAAAAAGACTCCTGATATCAAATCAGTACCCATTTGATAAATAATGGAAGAGTTCCTGCAACTAGAGTGATATTTTTAGTGCAAGGAGAAGATAGTAAAAAAATTTATAGCTCACCTATTTTGTTCTAGTAAATAGATCTAATTATAATGAAAAGAAGGTGTACACATTTCATTAATTACACCAGGAAATCTTTTAACTATTCCACAGTGTTTTCCTCAGAAATTAAATGAGGTACACATTGTTCTCATCCAAAATGATCTGATGATAATTTTGTACATTGTTGTGGTTTGAACTCAGAAGGCATTTGGGTACCACGCAGCGGCTCACTACCCCCTTCTCTGCCAGTGCTAAGAGGAAAATAAAGTAAGGGTGTCACTCACTACCCCCTTCCCCCTCAGTGCTGGGAAGGGGGGAATAAAACAAAAGGGCCAGGAAACTAAGGACAGAGAGGGGTGTCATCATCCATTATGGCACAGGCAAAAGACAGACTCAATAAAGGAAGAGTAAAAGAACATAAAATTTAATGCAAACACTAACAACAACATGCGACAAAGTAGGACAATGAGAAGCATTACCACATCTTGAAAAAACCTTCCCCTATCCCTCGCTTCTTCCTGGGCTCAGCTTTGCTCCTGATTCTCCTTTCTCCCAGCAGTGCAATGGGCAGGGAAGGGGATGTGTCGTCAGTTCTGTTGCTTCTTCCACCTCAGAGAGAGGGGAACTTCTGGCATTCTTTCCCTGTTCCAGCACTGTCCCCCTCTCACAGGAGGCAGTCCTCCACAAACCAGCTCCAACACGCATCACTCCCTTGGGTGTGTTGGTCACCCCCACATGTTGCAGTCCTCCCAGCACTGAACTACAACAGCAGGGCCTTCTTCCCATGGTGTCCTGGCCTTTTTCAGGCACAGTCACCTGCTCCATCGTGGGTCCCCACACAGGCCATAAATTGGTATCTGCTCCACCATAGACCCCCATGAGTGGTGGTGGGGTGGCCCTGCCTGCTCATCACATGCTTCAAGGGAGTCACTGCTCCAGCGCACCTTGCCCCCTTCTTCTCTTTTCTTCCACTGAACTTGGTGTTTGCACAGATGTTTTCCTTGCAACTCCTCCTCACAACTCCTACAATTCCTCCTAGGTTTCCCCTCTTAAATATGTTATTGCAGAGGCACAACTAATTTGCCTGGCCTTGGTGCCGGAGGATCTTAGTGAAGGTTCTCACAGGGGACCACCACTGTTCTGCTACCAAAAAACCCCCCATCATTCACTCAAAACAGGAAAACTGGGTATGAACAAAATAATTCCTTCTTTAAGTAATAGAGTCCTAGGGTATTCATATTAAAGTGGGATTATAGGATGGAATACATGCATGCTGAATATAGTCAAACTGAAACCGAAATAAACTGGAATATTTGAGGTCTTGGATAAATGCATGGGACACATTTTATTTATGTGTCGCTTTGGTTCTACTCACATAGCCACAAGAGGCATGCAGTGACCAGAGACAATTTTATGATTTTTGTAAAGTATTGGTGACAATTTTAGACATCACCATGTATAGATCTGTAACTACAACGACCATTTAAAAATCCATAATGTGAATTTCACATAATGTCTGTTACATTCAACACTAAAGAGAAAATTCCTCTGACAGGCTCTGCTTTGAAAAGCTAGCTGCTCTCTTTTAACTTTTGTGCTTGTGCAAAATGAGGCACATATTGATTCAAATTTTCTGAGTGATGTGGAGTAAAACAATGTGTCATTCTCTATCAAGATATCTACTTACAAAGGGGCTGGTAATTTGAATTCATTCATCCATCACAACAAACTCATTTGATTACCATTTTAAGTCAGTACATCTGTGTATTAAATGGATGATGTAGATTAGCATTTGGTTAGTGAAAACAATTTTGCTATCAAGCTTGATCCACCAACCTCAGAAATATTACAGAGGTGCATAAATGAAACTGCAGCCTGAAAAAAGGGAAAAGTTGTTAACATCACTACATAAAATATCAATTTCTTTTTGGTGATCAAAACATCACTGTTTGCAGTCATACATCTCTAGATGACATGGAAAACTCAAGAGTTTAAATTTAGTGTGTTGTATTCCTGGTAAAGGTTGAATTTTTAATGATGAAGACTGTAAACCATAAGGAATTAATAATGATCACATTTTTTGTGAAAATTTGTTTCTGCAGAGAAACTGAAGCACACACAGCAAAGTAAAACAATGTCTTCAGATAGCTAATGAAAGTTAAGAGCTTAGAACAATGCTCAGCAGAGGCTTAGGAAGGAGGGCCTAGGATACAAATAGGCTGGGACGTAAATGTATATCTGGTGATATATGTCATAATAAAGCTGCATAGCTTTCTAGATCTATTCACTGATGAAACCATGTTGAAACCACAGCATGACGAAACCACAGCAATAGGGTATGCTTGTTGCTAGCAACATGTCATAAGCTTTGTACTGAGTTTGCAAGGCCTCAGGTTTGTTGGGCGTGCTCTTTATGAACTTCATGGACCTGCTTGCAGCTTTATTTTACTTAATTTAGCAGTGACAGCAATTTCTCTAACTGACCAGATGCCTAGGTCTAATTTGTTCCACTTTTGTGTATCTCTTTGTGGTAGAACTATAGTTTTGTACAGATAGCAGTAAAAAGCAATTTTTCTATGTAGAATGAGATATGAAATACTCATTAGTGCAGAGAAAGTTGTGCCTGGTGTGATGGCAGAGGCCTTCAGAACTAGAGACATATGATGCAGTGTAGAGGAGCTCAGGCACATGATGGGGCACAAGCTTGGCATTGGACACCCCACAGCTATTAACAACTCACCCACGGTCAGTTAAAGAAATACAGACCAGGAGTTGGAAAAAAATAAGTTTCAGCAGTAAAAAAGAGAACAAAGCAATATCTAAAATAGGAAAAAAGGTACTGTACAGTACTATATAAAAAGGTACTACAGGAATAGGAAAAAGGTACTATATTTGGAAGCAACATAGAACTGCAGACTAATAAAAAAAGAGCAAAGATGTGAAAGTGTGTTAGTAAGCATGTAAGAATGATCCTAGCTGGATCCTACAGAAAAGAATAAGGAACCATCTACACAAATACCATATTCTCCCTGACAAAGAACTCCAGAGGCTGAAAACTGAAATGCCCTCCCACATACCACCTGAATGAAGCCACCACCCTTAGGTCTCAAAGGAGCAGGGGAAAGATGACCATAGCACCAGGAAGAGGGGTATAAAAGAAGTGTATTTATAACAGTTTTAATTCCACTATTACTCTTTATTCTTCCACAACAATCAGGTGTGGACTAATACTGATTAGACTCTGAAGATTTTATTTATATTAACAATAAATTCTTGATTGTACATATCTAAAGGTGTGCTTCCTCTTTACCCATAAACAAGACTGTGAGTGTAACATTGGGGCTGGTCCTGTTGCTTGCATAGATGCACATGGTGACCCAGCATACCCTTTGTGGGCTCCAGGTGCCTTCCAAAAGGTACAGCTGTCCTCTAGCTTGAACATCATACCTGTCAAACTCTTCTGGATTTATCAGGTAGTCTAAGTTGTCTCATACAACATTAAGAGTATGCATTTAGGTAACTGAATTGAATCCCAACTCCCCACTGATTATCAAAATGGGGGATAGACAACTGTATTTTAATGTTTTAATCCCTGATCTGAATTTCAGCCAACAAATGATTGTTTAGCTATGTACAGTTTAGTATTATGGCAGTGCAGAAAAACATTCACCCATTTACCAATACAAAATATATTTTAACATTGTCTCATATATTTTTCCAGACACTTTATAAAAGACATCAATGACCTAATAGAAGATAACTAAGTGCATTTTAAAATTTAATTAGAAGATTACATTCTTCCCAATCTAGCACCTGAGAAAATTTAGCAAACCCAACAAGATATAACGGCAAGCCCTTAGGTATTTGGGAGTTAATAGGAGTAGGAGACTAAATCCCTGTATGCTAGGTTCTTAAAAATACAATACTCACCGTATCACCTTGGAAAATTTTAAATGAACTGAGTATCAGTTTCTCTATATTCAACGTTTGTAAGATTAACTGTGTCCATACACAGTAAAATCATCTTAAGATATTTGGAAGGATATACTGTATTACTTCAATTAGTATGGGTAAGTTCTGTTAATAAGCTATGAAATAAGTCATATACAAAATATTCCATTTAATCCACTGTATTTTATTTCAGTAAGGTCAAAAATCTGAAGTGATACTTTTTTTTTTTTTTTTTTTTTCCCCCCCCCAGAACATTAGGAAATATCACTTTCATTTTACCAATTACTATTACTTTTTCCTTTCACAATTACTTTATCATGCTCATATTTTTTCTTCCCATCATCTTGTTCCATTAGTGATTGCATGTCTCATCAGTAATGTTGCTATTATTTTAAATTATGCTCTTATCAATTATTTTTAAATATTTTGACTCAGATACCTTAATTAACGGTATTCAGATGAAAGTTTGGACTTGAAACTGTCTTTCATTCCTCTGTATTTTGTAGCTACCTCAGGAATTCATTCACAATCCCAAATTACTAACTTGCTGAAAAAAAAACCAAACCAAAAAACCACAAACCTTCTAAAAGGATTTAGTTTTAGGTATTTAAAAGCTATCTACCTCTGCCCTCTAGTGGTCATGTCTTTTCTCATTCACATCTTAACTGAAAAAATCTACAAGGACAACTTGAAAAATAAAATCCTTATTGATTTTAGCTTATTTCATTTTAGCTTACAAAATTCAGTCAACTTTCTGTAGGAACTGTTTTTGTGCAACCTGTCTTTAGACTCATGCTTTCAAAAAAAAAAAAAAAAAAAAAAAAAAAAAAAAAAAACCCAACACCTTTGTAAACACCCAAATAATGTTATTTTCCATGTCCAGTATGATATACAGTAAATTTCTATTATGATGCACTGCAGTTTCACTGAATAATTTTAAGGGATTTTCAGTTTTGAAAACACTATAGCATGGGAGATAATTCAGAGCAGTTTATTTGAAATTCCTATTTTTTCCTTAAAAAACTTTAGGAAAAATAATAAAAGAAAAAAAAACAAAAAACAAACCAAAACCAAAAACAAACAACACAAACCCAGAACATTGTACTATATTATTTTATTTTATTTTATTGTAACAAATACAATAAGTGTTTTATAAGTTCAGCCTGTATAATTTGTTCCCTAAAAGAAATCACTTCCAACCTACTGGGTTAACATTAGTGAGACTCTTCCTTACCTTCACTGTCCTTTCTGATGTCAAAGGAGATTCTTCTGGCTGTCAGCCAACTCTAAAAAGCCTCTTTTAGCCCTAGGAAGTTTTCCTTGCCCACACCACTGAGGCTTGTCTGACAGTTCATTAATCATCTCAGCATCTCTGTTTGTGATGCAGGTGGCAGCTTCATCTGCTGCATGTCTGTTAATTCTGTCTGCTCCAGATTTTTGACTCTTTTAAAACCTTCTCTTCAAATTCAGTTGCTCCCAATAGAAAGGGGCAGCCTCCACCATTTAACAAGACTCACCAGACTATCACTTGCTCTAGAGACCAGCAGTCTAAACCCCACAAAAATAGGTCTGTTTCAAATATGGATGCTGTTGTTTAGGGACTTGTCCTGTCATCCTTTTAACATCTCTGGGGATGAAGACTTTACAGTCTCTCCAGAAAACCTGTTCCAGTGTTTGATCATCCTCATTGCAAAGACTCTTTTTGCTAGTAGACTCACATAAACTCTGATGTGGTGGTTTAGGCCCTGCTGGGACCAAAGACCACGTTGCCGTTGTCCCTCCCCCACCCTCTGACTGAGTAGGGCACAAACCCCAGGGTTGAAATGTGGACAAATTTAATACAGAAGTGTAATAAACAATCTGAACAACAACAATAGCAATAATAACAACAACAAACAGTAATAACAGTAAACAAGTCAAAAGATAAACAGAGAAATGCCGCAGTGAACACACCCAGCGCGCCACACGTGCTTCCTGCGACCAAAACCACAAAAGAAAGCATCCCGTGCTGCCCCACCGGACATGACATCAGCATGGTATGAATAACCCAGCTGGAGATCCCTTCCCCCCTCCCTGCTGGGGAAACTTAACTCTATGCTAGCTGAACCAGGACACCTGACTTCTGCAAAGGTGTTTTTTCCATTCAGACTTCATTGCTTTCCAAAAATCTCCTGCATTGCTGTACCCAGCCACACAGCCCTTCAGAAAATATTGGTGTGGTTAAAGTCCTCCATCCAAACTTGGTCTTGTAATCTTGATGTTTTTCTATGTTGGCTTCATCCCTTCTTGATCAGGAATTATATAACAGACAACTGACTATGACATAACCCCTGTCCTCATTTCAGCTGGGATAGTTAATTTTATTTCTAGTAGCTGGCATGGCGCTGTGTTTTGGATTTAGTGTGATAACATACTCATGTTTTAGTTGTTGCTAAGTAGGGCTTATCATAAGTCAAGAATTTTTCAATTTCCCATGCTCTGCCTGCAAGCAGGAGTTCAAGAAGCTGGGATGGAACACGGCCAGTACAGCTGACCCAAACTAGACAAAGGGGTATCCCAAACTGTAGGATGTCATGCTCAGTATATAAACTGGGAGGAGCGGATCACTGCTCAGGCATTGATCAGCAAGTGGTGAGCAATTGCATTGTACATCACTTTTCTTATGTTTTAATTCCCTCTCTTTTTGTTATATTCCTTTTCATTACAATTAATATTATTCTATTTTAAATTATTAATATTATTTTTATATTTTATTTTAGTTATTAAACTGTTCTTATCTCAATCCATGAATTTTACCTTTTTTTTTAAATTTTCCTCCCCATCCCAGTGGGAGGGAGGGAGGAGTGAGTGAGCGGCTCTGTGGTGCTTAGTTGCTGGCTGGGGTTAAACCATGACATCCCTTTTGTTTCACTTTTTACTCTCACCTAAAAACCCCTTAACTTTTAGTAACCAGTCATTCCCAAGCAGAGTTGTGTGTATTTGAGCCTCTCCTGAGTTCAGAATGCAACTTCTGACCTCTCTTTCCTGGCCTGTCCATTTTGAAGGACCTAGACCCATCACAGCTCTGCAGTCATGCAACCTATGTTACCACATCTCTGTAAACTCAGTGAGTTCTTAAATTCCTCCTGTCTGGTTCCCATGGTGCACATTTTTGTATACAGTCAGTCAAGGTGGATTCTCAGCCAAGCCACATCTCTTTCTTAATGGAAACAAGAGAGCCTTCCCTACCATACATCCTCACTGCTCTCTAGGCTTTGTATAATTTACCTCAACAAGCCTAGTTTGAAGCCCTCCATAATAGCTGGGTAAAGATATCCACTTTCAAAGATAAATCCTGCATTTCCCTAGCTAGTCTTATTCCTCAAACAGGGTTCTGAGGCCAAAATGTCTGGCACAGGACACCAACTGTCCAATCAGATGTTGACTGGCAGACTGCAGCTGCACCTACTTGATTTTTTTTATTGTCTGGCAGAAGCAAGGGTACCGCCACATGAGCTACTCTGCCATCCTTTGTACATCCAGAGCCCAGTACTCATCCTTGGTATGCTTAATATTTATTCTGGTGGTATCACTGGTGCTCACATTGATGAACAGCAAGAAGTACTCATCCAAGGCCTCAGAAGTTTCTCCACACATCCTGGATACAAGACCCCAAGAAACAGCAAGACCTATTAAACATCTCAGTTGATGAGCAGATGGTGCCTTCCCCATCATCCCACTCTCACTCTGCCAGAAGGAAGTTTCCAGACAGGAGCACAAACTGCTCTGTCTTTGTGTCAGTTCATGGATCATACCTGGCTGCCTGAGTTGTTCACTCTCATCTGTTACCAGGAGTCAGTTCCTCTTCTGTAAGAGCACAAGAGCACATCTATAAGAGGAGAAAAACTTTCATCTCACTGCCAGAAGAACCAGGCTTTCAGCCTGCCCCAACCCTCATAGCCTCCAAGCTTTACTGATCCAAGCACAGCCTTAGCTCTCATTCCTTAGCAAAGTAGGGCTTAGGCTGTGGAAGTTTCAGGGTCTCTGGGAAGAACTCAATCTTCTTTCTGTTCAGCCCCCCTCTGATGTTTTGCAGACTGTCCAGCCCTTCCTTCAGTGCCTTCACTTCATGACCCAGTGTCTAGTTGGTTTACCTGCTTGAAGGTGAGAGTCACAACCATCCCAGACCAGTCACTGGAAAGAGTCTAGCATTGCCTGCAACCTAGCACTGGGAAACCATGTCCTCTCACAGGACTCAGTAGGGTAAAGCCTTCTGATCTGCCCTTTCAGGTCACTGGTCAATGCCACCTAGGACTGTGTCCTGCAGTGCATTACTACTATGGTTGTAGCAACCTTGGCAATCCCATTACATCTCAGGAAGTACAATCAGAACCCCTGCCCTGACAAGTTGACTGCCAAATTCCTTTTTACTATCCATGGTTGCTATCATGCCTAGTAAAAGTTAAATAAACACTCCATGATTGCACAGGAGCTCCCTATGCAAAAAGGGCTTGAAGGTCCTCATTAATCAGGAAAGAGCAAACAGATACGGAAGCCTATCTTTCTGAACAACAAATGGTTGTTGTGCCATTTGTTCCTGTTTGCCAGCCCTGTTTGGCCTTTTCAATATAATGTAATAGGGGAAGTGAATCAGAGGGGAAGAAAACACTCTATTGTGCAAGAGTCACTTTAATTTTTGCAATGCATCGTGTTTTATTTGTTTGACACTATGTATGTTATATTGTTATATTAATTGACAACAGAAAATCAATCTCCCAGATGAGCAGCACAACAAAGATTTTAATACTGTTGCAAATAAAAGTCAAAGTGTGAGAAAGAATTCCTAGGAACCACAGGGGACTGCCTAAAAACTAACACAGGAAAAATAAATTGAGACTGAAATCAAGCTAGGAGCAAAGGACCAGTCTCCAAGGACACAAGAGGCAGACACATTTTGGTTTATTCTTGTCTCATCTGAGTTTCCTCTACTTTTTAAAGTTATTTGTTCTACCATCTGTTAAAATACAACCCTTTTAAAGCATTTTTTATCTTTTGAGGGTGCTTACCAAAACAATAAGAACAAATTTTTGACAGATAACTTTTAAAAGTCTGGTCAAGTTAGGTTCATATCATAACTCTCTTAGCATCCTGGAATTGTTTCAATAGCAGGAGTAATGAGCACTGTGTTTCAAATATGGTCTTATAAAGTGAATTCTGTACTTGTATGCAGGTTAGCTCTTTCTCAACTAATGTCAGCAAAAATCTCCTCATTGGTGAAGACAGGCTACTCACTATCACTGCAGCTGTTTATTATATCCTAATTAAACTTTGTTCAGTGAAAAGTTTAATCTATGCTTCTCAACCAGTTTCTGTCACTTGTCTACATTTTAGGAGACTTTCCCTGAGGGGATCCAGACATTCCCATGTGGTGTCATTATTTGTTTTATCTGTAAGCTTTAGCATCTGCTCAATATTTTGACAGTAAGAAATTTTTATACCCTGCACTGCTTTTCAGCACTTTCATTTCTGTGTCCTAAGAGCATAATGGGTTTTTTTAGATAATGTCAGACAACTTTCAGACAGTTTTTCTCACCGCTGCCTGATCTCCATTCCTGGTACATGGTTCCTAGGTTTGAAGTTTAGCACAGCTTTTCATGTCTGGCTTACACACACTTGTTAATACCATGTTTTCTCCTTCCAACTGGCAACAGAAAGACATTTCTATTCCCACCATGCCTTGTTGTGTCACTAATACAGAGAACAGGTGGTCAGACAGTGGTGTAGCAGAAAACTACTGCACCACAAGTGGAACCGTATCAGCAGTTACTTACTGTTGATTTATGTAATGTAAAGTTTAATTATTTTTTTCTTCTTCACATTTTTATTACCAACACAGCGAACGCAGTGAAGTGTTGGGTTTTGTATGCACTCCAGATCTTATCACTTCCTCACTGTTCTTCAGCTGACTGAATGAATCAAAGTCCTTCACTCTTGCTCTTTTGCAAGTCAAAATTTGAACTGTCCTTAAAGGCTTCTTTGCAGCTAACTTAAGAGGGGTTATAAAATTATATGTTTTTCTATTTCTAAGACCAGTTCAAATATAAAATATAAAAATATACTATATTTGAAGCTGGTACCCTCATGTTCCTCAGTAGCTGTGAAACAGGACGTTACAAATGACATTGGCAATGATAGGGGATTTTCCTCTCTATAGGACCACTCTTACTTTTGCCAAGTATTCCAGACTGGTTTGCTTCTGCACTGCTAGATTGCTCTCTCTGGACTGCCTATGTCCACTCTACATATCGTTTGTCATAGTTCTTCTCTAGGTCCCATGTTACATATGTAGAATTTATAATAATGTATTAATACACTTGGGTTTGGGAAGAGTGGTATTGCAAAAAATGTAAATAGTATGAAAGCAGTGTTCTAGCCCTGAGAAGCAGTACTTAAATAATGTGAGTTTAAGTGTGTATGTTAGTGTGTGATTTGAAGGTAACTAGTAATTTTTGAAGTACAAGGTCTTCAAAACAAAGCTGGAGATCTATGTAGTGTCAAGGTAATCAACTGTGATGACTTTTCTGGATTAAAGTTTAGGAAGCGCAGTTGTTATGGAGGCTCTCAAATAAACAACCAGCCACAAAAAAAAAAAAAAAAAAAAAAAAAAAAAGGGTGGATGCACCTGCCACAATCCACCCTATGACTACAGTCACGATTTGGTTTCCTTGAAGCGATGGTGCAGTCACCTCTTGCCTCCAAGGTTAAAAGGGAGTGCGGTCCTGGTGAGCCTCCATACTTGTTGTGGATTGTCATCCCTAGATGATTATACAATCAAATCTTAAAAAAAACAACCCTCCAACCATACAATGTATTACAAACAAAATGGAAGGAAACTGATTAATCATTCTAACAAGGAAGATTCAAACACATCCAATTAATGCTTAATATAGCAACAATTGCCTCAAGTCTCTTGCCACTTTCTTCATTTTTTGACCTAAAGTGACATTAAGCACCGAGTTCAATCACATTCTTGTGAATGCTGCCAGTTTCACAAGATCCATTCTCCACCACGTTGTAATCTGAGTCTTGGTTGTCCATATGGATCCCCAAGCAGGATGCCAAAGTCATCTGTTCCTCCAAGATCCTAACAAAAAAACCCATAACTAAGCCTTGGATCAGAACCCAGACTTCAAGTTAGAAATCAGGGATTTTCCACCAGGCACTGATTTGGTGAGTTTTTCCACCTTTATCTAAGGCCTCCCAGGCATGTAAACCCCGTAGATATTACCAGGGTCATAGGCACAATCCCAGCTGAGGGCAACTTCACCATGGCAGGTTGGCCTGCATATATTTTCAGGGGGAGGTGGCCCTTATGATTGCCAAATATAGAAGCATCATCACCTGATAATCCCATAGGACAAACTGCTCGTATTTTGGGGCTCACATAATGTACCCAGTGGTTATCAACAATAAAAATCGCTTGTGCCAACCTTATATCCTAGTTAGGTCCTGAAACATTGGCATGTCTCTTGATCAACCCATTAATTTGCTCAACCACTGCATTAGCTTGAGGGTAATATGGTGTATGAAACACACACTTGATGCCTTGTGTGCCCACTTCTGGTCCATCCCAGCAGTAACATGGCTCCTGTTACCTGATTGAATTGATTTGGGTGTTTCTTTCTCTGTCTGCCTGGCGTGGCAATAATGATCTAACTAGACATAGAGCTTCCTTGACTACCACAGGAAGGGGGGGCGGTTTCCAGAGATCTCAACTCCTTCTCCAGGCATGGTTTTTGCAAGCTTTTGAGCCAGTGCATAGCAAGCATTTGTTGGCGAGAGACATACAAATGTAAATTGCTCTCTGTCCCACATGGGAGCAAAGCCACCCCTGCTTCTGACAAAGGCACCACAAACAGCCCGTCCCAGGCCTGGCTGCCCCAGCCCAGCCGGGCCCTGCCGCTGACAGAAGGCCTGGAGGGGCACTCAGCCGCCCATCTTCGGCTGTTAACTGACATCTTTTTTTTTTTCTGGTGTGAGGGCTGGCTACACCAGAGAACTAACTGTAAGGGGAATGTGTACGATTTATAACTTTTTTTCAATATCATTAATCACCTCAAAAATACCCTGTTTGGCAGCAGTTGGCAATGGATATTAAGACACACGGGATAACTTCTGTCCCCCTAACTCCAAAAACTCCACACTGCCATTTGGTAAACACCACTGTTTACCTGCCAAAACATCAAACCCTAATATTTTTCCTTTGTTCTCTAGTTCTGCCCTCCAGCAACTGCACCAGCTTTGAGATGTTACCAGTAGATTGCCCATGTAATATTGCTTGGGATACCCCCAGTGCCAATGCCTTCTGCCAAAGATGATTCCTTCCTGAATCATATAATCGATCTGGCTTATCCTGGGGCAGCTTAAACTCTCTACGAGGAGGATGCCCAGGGGGAAGTTTCTGAATGACTTGCCGAACCCTTCGGGCTTCTATCTTCACCCCCACCTGGGTCAGTCCAGCCCACCTCTCACTCATAAGCAACCAGATCCTGTAACACTTCTGCCCACGTTAAGACATGTACATGAGGGTTGGGGGGTTTTGCTGGTTACATTCAATAGCCCTTTGCACCCTTTCTCTGAGGGACAGGACATTATCTTTAAGCCATCCGGGAGCCCTCTAATAAGAGCTCTAATGTGGCTGGGATCCACCAGTGCCACAAGTGGGATTCCACACTGCCCCCTCTCATACATCGCCTGAATGCCTCATACATCGCCTATTGTACTCCCTCCACCAGCTCCGACAGTCTTTTTACTTTAATCGTAACAGGTTCTCCCCTCTCCTTAGGGTACACACTCCCGGCTCAGTAAGCCATTCGAGATGCTATCAACTGGTTACCCACTGGTCCATCCATTAAAAACACTCTGGGACCCCAGAAACCTCCCTCCTCATCATCACTCAACAAAATTCAATTCCCCCTTGTCACGGATGAAAGTACTGATACGGTAATGATTTAGGAAAATAATCTAGATTTATTAATAACTAACAACTATTTGTCAATAGAAAAAAAAACCTCAGAAAGAAAAGCGACTTATTCAGGTTCTAAAATGACAAGATTCACTCTAACTTACTTAACGGTACTTTAATTTATACACATATGTACATGCGCATACACAAACCAGACATATACATACAGAAACAAAGGGGTTTGGATTCGGTAAAATGAACACAAAAGGGACAAGCACACAGGAACACGGGTAAGGGTACGTACCCGTACCCACACACACACACCCACACACACACACACACACACCCACACACACACACACACACACCAATAAACAGGTGAAATAGACGCTATCTTAAAGAAAATTTTCCTCTCGAGTTTAGAGCAGATACTCACAATGCCTTGGCATTCCTCAACGGGCAATAATTGAGACTCGAGCGGGGGGACTTTGCCCTGGCCTTCCATCTGGAGCAGACAACACCTGAGAGACGTCCCAGCTCAGGGGAGATGCTGGTCACAGGCCTGCAGCAATCCAGGAGAGCTCAAAGGGCCTCTCTGGTGGTCGCAGTTTATAGGGTCCAAGATAATTGACTTTTGTCAAATACTATCTGGGTCCTTCCGGCAGTTGCACAAGAATTTCAGTAACATGCAACCCTGTTATTGTTCCATCTGATCACATCCCAGGCACAGGTGTGCCAGGCCATCAGGGGATGATGGGCCATTATAACCTTTTCCAAGCAATTGGGAGGGGCAGGAGCCAGGCTCCTCAAGGTTATCAGTCCTTATCTCCACAGATTGGTGTATGGCCTGGGGGAATGTGGATGGAATCACACCTGGCACCAAGCAGCCCAACAAAGGAGGGCAGGGAGGGGTAAGAATTGCACCACCACACCCCTCTGCCCCGTTAAAGAAACTCTCCACAAATGTTCAGTTTCAGTTTCACCCAGCTTATGCAAATATTTAACCTGAAATTCACTAAGCTCAGATCCCATCCAGGGGGTTGTATGGACAGTGGTTTGGGGGCTCCCACCTCATGGACCTGTGTGCCTTTATTTTTTAATGAGAGGTCACACATGTCTTTCCTCCAGTTCCTTTATTTCCTCTGAGCCACTTTCATCAGACTGTCCCCATATATCTTCCATCCCACTCTTAAAGATCTACACTGGTAATTAACTTTTGAATCTGAGCAACACTGGGGGGCTTTTTTGCTCATGCTAGCATTTTTTTTTTCCTTAATAACCAACTTATCTCTCTTTCTCATAATAATTCTGTCTTTAAATGATCAATTTCCAATCACTCCTCTAAGGTATCTTTCTCCACCATTACAATGTCTCCCCCAGGGGACTCCATTTATCCCCAGGCCCAACCTGACCTGCAGTCAGTAGCGGCTCCCACTGGCCAAAGGCCCCAACTGCCGCGAGGCCCCGAGAGCAAAGGCAGCGCCGAGCTGCTGCGCCTCAGCAGCCAAGGAGCTCTGGCTTTATGGGGCGGGTGCACCTGGCACAGCAGTTCCTGAAATTATTTTTGCAGAGTACTATGTAATTTGCTGCAAAGGGGACTCACTGAGTAACAAAAATAGATGTTGTGGGGATGTTCAGGAGCCCATGATCCCAGAAAGAGCTGTGAAGTTTTAATTAGTTATATTGCTGTACCAATACAGCCTTTAAAATAGCCCAGTACAATAGTCACATAATCACTATAAAACCCCATATATTAATATGAAGAAGGACATACAAATGTCTCTGCTGTAGTGGAGGATGTGATGGATGTCATTCTGTAAGAAGGTAATGGTAAAAGTAATAGGCAGTCTAGTGCGCTAGTTATGCATATAATCAAGCTCTTGTTTAGATACTCTAAGAAATCCAAATTTTAGTATATCTTTGGTAATTAGTACCGCTAACCAAATGAAGCTGAAATTTATTTATTTGTTTTGTCTTTTCCTTGAAGGACATTGCCAAGAATAATTCTCTGTTGTTGTCAGGAGTAAGATACAAGCTCTAAATAATTTGGTTTTAACCCCACCAGATGGCATTGTTGTGAGGCTTAATTAAATTCTGACAACATAACATCTTGTTAAATTATGGTGACAATTAGGGAATGAAGGAGAGTGAGAAAGATAAGGTTCATTATTATTCCTCTGAATTAGTAAAGCCAATCAATAAATAACCTTACCATAGTATAGAAGTTAGACTCCTGGAAGAACTTCTTTGTTTAAGTGAAATTTAAATTACAGATTCTCAGTCCTTGTGTACTAGAAGAAATGCTCTTTTCCAGTCTCTGATGCCTAGCTTGCACTGTGAAACAAGTAAAACAAACAAACAAAAAAAAAATTACTTATATTAAAAATCTATTTAAATGTATCAGTTTCAGGCTAGTTGATGAAAACTTTTATAATTGTGTGCATAAAACCTGATGTGAAGTAATTTTGTGTTATGCAGTGTACAAACTTAGGTAGATTTCAGTAATTTAGAATTAAATCTGGTTTTAGAAATGCTTGATTTTATTTGAAATATGCAGATGCTACAAATGTCTTACATGATAAGGTTTTATTTTAATAGAATACTTTACAAAATATCTTGAAGTACAACACTGGTATGTATTGTGAATCCTGTTTCTACCTATAAAAATAATACAATAAACCATATCTTCTTAACAACTTTAGTTAAGCAAAGCAACTTGTTCTCAATTATCTAGTTGTAACTTTAGTCTACTCTATGTGCTTTCCTGTAAATTCGAATAAAGTTGGCAGATTATTTTTTTTTTCAGTTACACAAACATAACTTTTTTTCTATCAGTTAAGTGTAGAACTTTTGGTTTAAACACATGCAGGATTAGCAATTGCCCACACACTTAATTAGTAATGTGATCTAATCTATTTTTTTCCTGTCAACTCCTTATTTTGTCCTGTTAAATCCTTATTTATTTATTATGACAGAGCTCAATGTCACCTCAGAGGACCAGTAAGAAATAGTTGAAATTGAGGAAGTAGTGTAAATCTCTGAGAGTTTGTCAGCTGTAATAAAAAGATAGACACATGGTAGATAAGAGCAGGTGAATGAAATGGGGACATGAATAAAGGAGGACTATATACTCATTGACCAGAAAACAGATTCTCAGTCTGTGTCTAAATTAAGTATTAACTTTTTAAAACAGAAGCATATCACAGAAATTCCTGCATCTACAGAGTTCATGGTTAGGGTTTTCACTTTGGGTTAGTTTTTCTCTGCTCTCTGGCTTGTGTATTTGGTTCCAAATTGTCCAAAGGACAAGTCACTGGATCCACCACAATGTCCTGATTCAGGCTGGAAATGAGTTCAAACTGCATTTCATCTGAAAGGAACTTGGGTTTCATGCACTAATTCATGTGATTTGCAGCAATTCACAGTAAGAGAGAACGAATAGGGGACTTTACTCAAAATCACATGTCTCTGAACTAAAATGATGACACATTCCCAGCTTCAGCTTGTACAGATTAACAAAAACACCATATTATTCAGTTTAAGTAAAACTGTTTCTTTTCAAGACTTTTCATAATGATTACATGCCTTTTCATTTTCTTCTGAATATCAGAGATTTTAAAAGAAAAATCCCCAAACAGTCCTGATGAGTAATCCAGGAATAAGGTGATAAGCAAAGATATTATTTCCGTTTCACTTCTTTGCATATGCTCCAGCATTTTAACTTTACTTAGATACACATTGTCAGTAACACTGCACAAGTTATAGTCTTAAACTTGAACTGTAATTGGCCTTTTCAGTTTGAAAGACTTGCCTATGAGCCAAGACAAAGCACAGCGAGCGCAATTACAAATTTGTTGTGGTTTAACCCTCTCTGACAACTAAGCACCACACAGCCACTTACTCACTCCCCCAGAGCTGTATGGGGGAATGAATCAAAAAGGTAAATGTAAGAAAACTCGTAGGTTGAGATAAACACAGTTTAACAGATAAAGCAAAAGCCATGGATACAAGAAAAGCAAACCAAGGAATTCAGTCACTACTTCCCATCAGCAGGTATGTGCTCAACCACCTCCAGGAAACCAGGGCTCCATTATGCATAACAGTTACCTGGGAAGACAAATGCCATCACTCTAAATGTCCTCCCCTTCCTCCTTCTTCCCCCAGCTTTTACTGCTGAGCATGATGTTATGGGGCATGCACATGTTATGGGGTATCTCTTTGGTCAGTTGGGGTCAGCTGTCCCACCTGTGTCTCCTCCCAACTTCTGGTGCACACCCAGCCTACTCGCTGGTGTGGTGAGGTGAGAAGCAGAAAAGGCCTTGATGCTGTGGAAGCACTGCTCAGCAATAACTAAAACATCTCTGTATTATCAACACTGTTCTCAGCAGAAATTCAAAACATGGCCTCATAGTAGCTACTATGAAGAAAACAACACTATCACAGTCAAAACAGCACAAAAATGTAATGAGATTTTATTCAAGATCCTGTTGCTCATTTCAAAGATTTTATTATCTATACAGAGAAAAAACATTTAATTATTATTACTCTCTTTTTTTTTTTTTTTTTTTTTTCCCCAAACCAAAACACAGGCTTTTATCTTCCTTTGCAATCCCATCTACTTTTGAAGTCTGAAGAACTACAACTACTTGATATATTTCCAAAATTTTATGTTGTATCATTTATTAAAGCAGAAATGTTTTGATAATTAAAAACCTGCTTTTACATTTTGTGAGCATTTATTTTACCTTGATAGTAAAACAGTTAAACTGTATCAAGAGATGTTTGCTTGGGACTGTCAAATCTGAAAGTTAGGGTGAACACAAAAGAAAGCCCAATTAGGTGTTTGGAAATAATTCCTGTGGCAAATAAAGAAAACACTGATGGATGTAGACATTCCAAAGAACTGATGATAAAGATTTAGAAAAGACAAATATAAGATAAATGAAGAAAATAAATGATAGAAGATAGGAGTATGGTAAACAAGTGCAGGGGTCTTTTTTAAGAGAAGTGTTTTTGTTGTTTGTTTTTTTTTTAAATTGACTATGTTTTTAGTATTAATTTATCTTTAAAACAATAAAAACAACAGGTGAGTTTAAGATATAGAAATAAGCTAAGCTACTGAGCAGTTTTTGAGAAAGGGGATGTTTCAAGAAATATGAACTTATAGAGAAATTGAATCTTGTGTTTGTTTTCTGATGCAAAAATCCACACATGCTTAGTGTCTCAACTTCATCTCTCAGAAGCACATAACATGTATCTTACATAAATTTTATTTCCTTTGACAAGAAGAAAAAAATTATTTAATCAGATCAATGACGTGTGAAAATATTTTCTGAAGTTGTGTTTGTATTAGTGAGCACAGTTACAAGAAGATATATGCTGCTTAAATAACACAAACCTAGATATTAGAAGGTTGCTCGTTTTTTAAAATATAAGAGGATAATAAAAATGCAAATTATAATTTTATCCATAGTAGGTACATATTTCAGGATTCAAAACATTAATTTTCTCAGACATAGTTAATACGTGGGGGTTTATTATTAAGGGAAAGTCACTGTTTAGCATATAAGAGTGTATGTGTACAGAATTACTATGTATTATAGGATATAAGTCAATTTTGTAGTATGATAACAGTTCAACTACTTTAAAGAAAGGTTAGCAAAGAGACTGGTTTAATGATTATTGTTATTGTAAAAGGTGGGCCTTAGAACTTTTTAATACATAAGATATAATGAAAAATGCACTAGGTTCTGTTCAACAGCACAAGATCAACACCATTCAAATTAGATGGCTTTTCTTGAAATGTTTACAGTAACATGGCATATAAGTAATTTGTGGTAATAAGTATGAAGCCTAATCTTATTAATACAAACTTTAGAAAAAGGCATAAGACTGCAAACAGGATAAAGAATCTATTAAATAGCCTCTGTCCATGCCAGTAATACTCAAACCATTCAATGTATCATTACTATTATCATTAGAATGATTGTTTGCAGTTATAGAAGTTAATGCAGGAATTAATCCTATCTAATTGTGACTACTGAGATACAAGCACCTAGAATTGTATGGTAGTAGGAAAAAGGTAATACCTTCTATCCTGAATATCAATCTGGAATATGAGATTTCAGTGGGAGACTCATTCAAAACAAAGAAATAAAAGTACTTCATCATAATCATTATTATTATTATTATTATTATCATAAAAGGCAGTAGGTCTGTGAAAAGAGTATTGTAAATGCAAGAAAATTATATAAGTTTGCAAAGAAATTTGAAAAACAGGAAATTAGTCAACAAGCTCAATGTTACCCAGCAATGCACACTTGCAGCCCAGAAAGCCAACAGTATCCTGGGCTGAATCATGAGAAATGTGGCCACCAGGTCGAGGGAGGTGATTCTCCCCCTCTAGTCGGCTCTGGTGAGACCCCACCTGGAGTACTGTGTCCAGCTCTGGGCCTCCCAATGGACCTGTTGGAGTAAGTCCAGAGGAGGGCCACAAAGGTGATCAGGAGCCAGAAACACCTGTCCTGTGGGAACAGGCTGAAAGAGTTGGGGTTGTTAAGCCTGGAGAAGAGAAGGCTACAGGGAGACTTTATAGCAGCCTTCCAGTACCCAAAAGGGGCCTTTAAGAAAGCTGGAGAGGGACATTTTACAAACACATCTAGTTTGTACACATAGGTAGATTTTGATTAGGTGTAAGGAAGAAATTGTTTCTTGTGAGGGTGGGGAGACAGTGTGGAACAGGTTTCCCAGAGAAGTTGTTGATGCCCCTTCCCTGGATGTATTTGAGGCCAGGTTGGATGGGGCTTTGAGCAACCTGATCTAGTCAAAGGTGTCCCTGCCCATGGCAGGGGGGTTGGAACTAGATGATCTTCAAGGTCCCGTCAACACAAACCATTCCTGTCCCAGATCTTGGATGTATACACAGATATAATTTCTGTAGTTTATGTGCCATCCCTCCAAAATATATAGTGAGTTCATTTAGCCTATTATTTTGGGTTCCATCTGTCATGTCCAATATTACTGGGTGTCTGGGGCTCCTTATTCATGCCTGTTGTGTGATCAATGCAACCCATGTACTCACACAACCCATGTGGCATCGGTTGCATGGTGTGTAGATGGGACCCTCTCTTTGAACATCCAGTCCAGCACTGGCAACTGAAGTACCAGGAGGTGTTATGCTTCAGTACTAATCACTTCCAAAGCAGTTCAACCCCCTTCATATGCTGCCAATTCTGTTTCTATGAAACTTGGAATAAAGATCAGTTTCTGGCTAAGAGACAAACTATGGCGTGTTCAGAAAATCTATGCTGAAAGTAGTCAGAAAGTGAGAAAGTAGTAGTGCAGGCACCCTATATACTTGCCTTGTGTTTACTCTGTGGTGTCTTTTTGCAGTCACAGTTGGAGACTACTGAGCTAGGTGGACCATTAGTCTGAGTCAGTATGAATTTTCACATATACCTAATCCTCTTTCTTTTTTTCTTTTTTTTTTTTTTTTTTTTAAATAGTTTTTGTGAAGGACATGTTCTAGAATTTTTTCAGTTAAATTATATTCCTAAATACCCATACAGAAATATTTAGCACAAATAAACCATGTCAGTCCTTAAAAGGCATAATTATGATGTCTTTTCTTATCTTCTGCAGATGTATTAAACTTTTACTGTTGTGGGTTTTTTTGTTTGTTTGTTTTGGTGGGGGATTTTTGTTTGTTTGGGGTTTTTTTGTTTGTTTTTAATCTGAGAGAATTAATACACAATGAAATATGGTGTATGAACCAGATATTTCTGACATACTTGATAAGGTTGATGATATGGGATCCCTCCTATTGAACTTGGTCTTCAGTATAGTTGGTAAGACAGAACACAGTATATTGGTATTCTGTGACATGTGAGTTGTTGAATTATGGCCTTGTTTTCTCAGCATTTCCATTTAAGTAGACCAATAAAGAAGAAAGAGAAGGGAAGTAAACTCACACACAGTGACTTCAAGCAGCAATATAAATGTAACTTAAAATTCCTCAGCCACTTATACCAAGAGTGTAATATCCAATTAAATTAATCAGCTCTTCAGAAAAAGTTCAGAAGTGTCTTGTCACTCAGAAAGTTACGAATCATACAAAATATTTTCCAGCCTGTCAAAGGGGCAAAGATGAAAATTTTCTCCAACATAGCTTTCAGTTTCAGTCAAAGGTGTGGGTTTGGAAGGGGAGGAGAACAGGATGCACTAAGTTGTTCTTGATTCTTTATTGTTTTAATGGTGTTTTCTTCCCTCTGCCTTTGCACACTTGATGACAGTGTCTGAAGGTTTAGGAGAATATAAGTCAATAAATGACCACAGTGATTTGTGCAGAAATTGCAGTACTTGCTAATATAAGAAAAGAGCATCTGCAGACAAGAAGATAGGAGTGAATTGTGATTGTTACTTAGTGCCTGGTGCAGGTGCATTTGAAATTGCTGACTTACTCCTTTTGGCAGAATGATGTTCATATACTCAAATGGGTTTTGTCAAAGCTCGTTTTTCTACAAAGAACAGAAAAAAAAGTGTGTGATAAATACTAGGACTAGCATACTTCACTTGCTTAAGTGCTTCTATAATGAGTCTAACCATAACAATAGTGACTAAAACCAATTTTTGTAATGGAAGCTGTGATAAGTTATAGCTCCACTTCCAGAGATTGGATGACTATTAAGCCCCACATGGATATTCTAGCAATATCTTAAATCAGTATCTGAGAGAAACTTCACAGCATACCAGGTGTCTCATCTTTCTTTACAGAACAGGATTCAGAAATTAAGTCAGTCAGGAGTTCTCAGTGCTAAGATTAAGTACTTGGTCTGGAAATTTGGAGGATCAGACCTCTAGGATATGTGGTGGAGTAAGCTACAGCAGGCAAATGCAACCTGTAAAGGTAAAGTCTGAGGTGCTTAATGCCTTCTTTGCCTCAGTCTTTAAGAACAAGAGTAGCTGAACAGAGGGAATCCAGCCTCCTCAGCTAGAAGGGAGAGAATGGGAGAATGATCCCCCCAAATCCAGGAGAGAGTCAGTGACCTACTGCATCACATGGACATACACAAGTCTATGGGACCAGATGGGATACACCCGAGGGTGCTGAAGGAGCTGGCTGGGGTGCTCACCAAGCTGCTGTCCATCATTTACCAGAAGTCCTGGCTAACCGGGGAGGTGCCAACAGATTGGATGGGTCAGCATGGGTTTATGAAGGGCAGGTCCTGCTTGACAAACCTGATCTCCTTCTACAACAGGGCAACCTGCTTATTGAATGAAGGAAAGGCTGTGGATGTTGTCTACCTTGACATTAAGAAGGCCTTTGACACTGTTTCCCACAGCATTCTCCTGATGAAACTGACTGCTCGTGGCTTGAATGGGCACATGCTTTGCTGACTAAAAAACTGTCTGGATGGCTGGGCCCAAAGAGTTGTGGTGAACGGAGTTAAGTCCGGTTGGCAGCTGGTCATGAGTGGTGTCCCCCAGGGCTCATCTTTGTGGCCACTCTTGTTTAACATCTTTATTGATAATCTAGATGAGGGGATCGAGTGCACCCTCAGTCAGTTTGCAGATGACACCAAGTTGTGTGGGAATGTTCATCTGCTTGAGGGTAGGGAGGCTCTGCAGAGAGACCTGGACAGGCTGGAATTGCTCAATCATGTCCAAAGAAGGGTAACGAAGCTGGTGCAGGGTCTGGAGCATATGTCTTATGAAGAGTGGCTGAGGGAACTGAGGGGGTTTAGTCTGGAGAAGAGGAGGCTGAGGGAAGTCCTCATCACCCTCTACAGCTACCTGACTGGATGCTGCAGAGAGCTGGGGATGTCTCTTGAATCAAGTAACAGGCAATAGAACAAGAGGGAATGGCCTCAAGTTGTGCCAGGGAAGTTTTAGACTGGATATAAGGAAGCATTTCTTTACAGAACAGGTTGTTAGGTGTTGGAATGGGTGGAATGGGCTGCCTGGGACAGTGGTGAATTCCCCATCCCTCAAGGTGTTTGAGTTGGGTCAACATAGTGCTGAGGGATATGGTGTATTTGAGAAATGTCAATGTTCAGTTAATGGTTGACTAAGTGATCTTAAAGGTCTTTTCAACCTAGATGATTCTGTGATTCTGTTATTCTGTGATTTTCAACAAGAGACAAATTATTCTTCTAAGTCATATAATACTAGTTTGTGATATCAAGTGTTGCATGAAAATACTGAAAGAATTTAGGTGTCTTAAATTAGCCATAGGTTAAATGTAAGTGACTAACTCCAAGACTGCAATTTGGAAAACTTTACTCAACTCTGACTAGTGAAAGATTCTTGCATCTATTCGGTGAAAGGAATTCTTTCCTAAAAGTTGACACAACAGAAACACAGAACCTGTTGTGTAAAACACAGACTCTGCCCTGACTGTCTCTACACTGTAAAAGGCACATCTCACCTACATTATTCAAGCAACACCCTCACTCCCTATCCTTTGTAAACCTCTCCTCATGCTATTTTGCAGAAGATGTTCCGTAAATTCACTGGTTTCATCATGATTCCTTCTCAGTCTAACATGAGACAGACTGAGTAATAAAAAAAAAAAGAAAATCTATTTATGGAGTCCCAAGTTTTAAAAGTGGAGTTGTTTGAAGCTGAAAGAAGAATTATATATCTCCATTTGGGGCTTCTTTCTTATTATGAACACAGGCATGTAGTTCTTACACCCTAAGCCTGACGGTCTCTTGAAATCTTGAAAATACATTAAACATTGTTTTTCTACTCTACTGCATTAATGTTCCAACATTCATTTACATTCTATACAGCCAATAGAGTCTAGTGTGTTACTGATTTGGTAGAAAACACACATGGTACTTCTGTCACATCAGCATAAATAAGGGACCTGAAATATGGCATTTTCCCCAGACAGCTGTACATAGGTATATATATTTTGATCATAAACTATCAGACAGAAATATTCCTGGATTATGCTGACCTTTATTATCCAGAGTATCTACTGCAAGGCTCTTTATCAGCCAAAAACCCCTTTAAATTGTTCTGTTATTGAATGTGTTGTTATTCAGTTCATGAAAAGGTATTATGCTATCATATTTAAATCATCTCAGTGTCTAAACCAGCTAAGTATTCACAGGCTGTGTTTCCCTGTATCTGATTCTACTATGCAGCCTAATCTATAAGACATGCATTTAGAACATTTAATGTACACTGATGGATAATGTGACACAGAGAAACTAGGACAAAGAAAAGGCATCATTTCCCTGTTTAAATAATAGGGTCGTGATTAGACATGTCTTTAACTTCTGGATTAAATTATTTAGCCTTTGGTAGTTCAAAATCACTTCTACTATTTTTGAGAAGAATGTCAACTCTAGCAGGATTTACAAGCAAAGATTGAGATTTTTTATAATATTTTGTAATTTTAGAAGTATACCATGTAAACTGAATGATTACAGGATTAAACTCTGTAAACTAATGAAGGAAGTTCTAGTAACAGCAAAAAATTGATTTTCAGTCTATATTCCTCATAGTATGGAAGTAGCTTATTCCAGGACTCTGTAAAGAAAAATCTTATGTATTTTGCTCAGACACCAGAACCTCAAATTTTCCCCCGATTTTTAATTCACTGATTCTTTCTAATTTTCTGAGTCTAGGTTTCCTTTCTTCAAAAAGGACTAAATTTCAGCAGTAGATTCTGGGATAATCAATATATGACCCTTCCTTCATACAAAGTACTTGGATCTCAGTCAGTTAGTACACCCTGCTTGGAAAACAGAGGGTATGGGTTTATTTTCTGAAATTAAGGAAGACATGGAATGCAGGTCTCCCACTTTGTCCAAAATACTTATGAATGTACCACTTCAATTATTCCAACAGTGATATTAAATAAAAGTGTCTGTCACTGCCGTATTTTAGGCTGAAAGGGATGCTGTCTGTTTGTGTTAAGAGAGTTGGTCCTCTTTAGAAACAAACCCTGGAAATCAAGTGATATGAGGCAAAGGATAGGCTGCGAGATGCTAAACTTTGTCCACGTCGTGGTACCTCTCAGAATGTCTGCACTGTGCATTATGGTTCACATCAGAAGCTAGTTTTTTGTTTGTTCAGTTTCTAAGTAAATTGCTCAATTGTCCTCACTGTGCTAAGGTTAACTCCATGAACTGTTCTCAGGATATACACAATGGACATCTTTCAGATTATACTTTACTAGAAGAAGTGACACTAACAGCTAAGGCATTTCAACTGCTGATGGGTTTTCAGTACACAGAATGAGCCTACAGCTAGGTCAGGATAAAACATTGTAAAATACTTGTAATACGGATGCCAGGTTCTCAGCACTAGTTGCTTTTCCATACTGTGAGTTACATTTACTACTAATATAGATAGAAGCCTTAGAGTTACAGAAGTTTTGGAGTGTAGAGAATTTCAGACAAATTCAGACAAAGGTAGGGATTCTCTGTTGTCTAAGCCAGTGAGAAGTGTTGTGGTTTTTATTTTGTGTGTGTGTGTGTTTTGGTTTTTTTGTTGGTTTTTTTTTTTTACTATTACATACAGATTTAGGTCACTATATTCTATTTCATACAACTTCAGATGGTTATAAGAATACTTATATGTAATCGGAGATTATTCAGCTAATGAGATTATGCTTAAAATGTTATTTTCAAGAGAGATAGTCTTAAGACTTTTTTTCTGAAGTGAGGTTTAGCTTTCCTCGAAAATAACAGATGAATTAGGATGAGTTAAAAAAAACCTCCAGCCTAGTTGTTAAGAATCATCCAGTAGATGGAGGCAGAGAATAGGACTTTTTAGATGATGTATCAAAATACTTTTTCACAATGATAGTGTTCATACATTTTCTGTCAATCTTCCTACAACATTTATCACAACTGTTAATAAGTTTCACCCTGACAATGTTCTCAAGAGAGCACAGGCAGCAGTGCCCCGTTAAGAATTTAAACCATCTCCACATATAAAAGGTGAGTGGGACTAGTTAGAAAATGCATTAAGAATCAGTTTCCTGCTTTCCTATCTCTCATTTCAGTGACTCTCTTAAAAGGTAACACATCTTTATTGGTTGTTTCCTGTATAGAGGAAATACAAATATCTTTAAATTTGTAATTTCAGATGAGTGTAGATAGATTACATCATTTTTATTTTGAAACAGTTTATTTTAACATGCAAACTGTCATCTATATGATCTGAGTCTCCACTATGATAGTGGTTTGAGGGGTTTTTTTTGTTTGTACATGCTTTTCATTATGCTAGACACATAATAAATGCTGTCATAATTTCCTTAATCTTTCAGTTATTTTATGAAAAAAATGTGACTTGGTTACTTTACTGGCAGGTTGCTTCTGTGATTTCAAATAGTGAAATAAAAAAAAAATAAAAATCCAGGTAGTCATAACAGGAAGATCCTACTTGTGGAATACAAAATACCAGCTCACTCCTAATCACACAATGAAATAATATATTTTCTCTGGTTGTCACCCTTAAAACATCAACCTGAAGGCAGATACTTATGCTTGCCATAAAGTACCGACTCTACTGTTATTCAGTGCAAATAGGTACAAATTCCCCTTGGAAAGGGGCTTGCTTCTAAAATAAAGAGTCACTTACAGGAAAACATATTAAATTTATTTTTTTCCATTCATCTATCTACTATAGATATTTATGGGGGTTTTATCACTGCAGCACATCGACACTTTGTTTAATTCAAAAGAATGGCTGCTCTGTGTCTTCCTGCCAGGTAGCTTACAATGAGTGTTGATTTGATGATAAAAATGAATGGAAACCTTCAAAACATTAAAACATTCTTTGAAAGTGGCAAGGATGAGTTTTCATTGCTTTGGAAGTCAATTTGCCATCCATGGGTAATTCTCTGAAAAAGTTTCTGAATAAACTTAATCCTTTTTCTTGTGGGTGGTACTTCGGTAATTACTGGTGATCATGGTCACATATCAAAAAAAAAGTGTCTACATGAGCTTGATGATAAAGAAATAACAATGTTTGTGCAATGTTTTTTCAGAAAGCCTTATGGATATTCTCATTTTAAGAGGCAGCTTGTATTACCATGCATATTTTCCAAAAGCCAGCTTTATGTAGGAATTTATATTTTCTCACTGAGAGCATGATCATATTGCTGAGATGTCTGTCTGGAGGAGACATTATTTTTTTCTCTCAATATGTAAGAACAAAGATTCAGTTTCCTTTTTTTCCAGATAATAGGAAGCAATCCTGAGATATGTGAGGATTTATGGAAAGAACTGGTAGAACTGATAGAATAGTTAGACTCAAAGGACAGATTGCCTTGAAATCATTCTGTGACCAGGGTAAAGCTCTGGTGCAGGTCTGCAACCTCTTCATCAATAATGCAGTGGTCTCAGGAGCTCTATAGTGTTGGGTGGATGAGCGAAAGGTCTCTTTCATTTTAAAAGAGATATGGAAAGACTGACCTTGCTTCTCAAGAAGAAAATACTAGAAGAAAATTTTCCGGGTGTACCACAGAGGAATTCTTCATCTTCTTTACCTCAAAAATGAGGAGTCTCTGACTAAGAGCTGTTGCAGCACTTTTTTCCTTCTTTGTTCAAACACTGTCTTACTACCATTTCTTCAAGGAAAGTTTGTAATGAGTTGTGGGGGTTTTTGTTTGTTTGGTTGGTTTGGTTTGGTTTTTTTTTATTTTATTTAAATTACCTTGCATATTGAAGTAATGGTTTCTGTCAGTAATAAACAAGTAAAGGTGCACAGTGACATAAGTAATTATCAGATAATTTATATATGTATGTATATATATATGAAGACAAGGAAAATGTCTTTAAAGCTATATATCTTGCTTTCAGCTTTTTTCACAAAATATAGTAGCCTGTTTTTCTGCCACTTACTGAGACATGAACTATTTGGGCAACAGCAAGAATTGTCATATATTGATGCATTCTCTTCTTAGCAAGAGTTCACTTGACAAGAACATTAGGGATTTAGAATAAATATGTCAAGGACAGCAAGTACAGAAAGTCTGTTTTTCCCTGTGTCTTGCTGGTCTAAAGGTCAATCAGTCTCCCTCTTCTACCAAACTATACTGGGATTCTGGCACATTTTTACAAGCATAATAAGTGATCTGAATTTGTTGTTCTCCTTTGTACTAGAAGCCCCTGAAGTCATCGATCAGAGAGGAACATTTGTAGCTTTATTTATGAAGTGAGCATTCAAAATGATTTTCAATATTTTCTGCTGTTCTCTTTGTTGTTTCAAGCATAGTGGCACCGTCTGACTTTTTCATCAGCTTTCCTGAACCAAGTCAAAAGTGCAGTCCTGACAAAAGGTCTTTTTGATGACAGAAGGAGATGCAGGAGAGATTGATCAGTACAACAGAGGTCTTCCATGGTCTGAATGATTTCTGTTTTTCTTGCCTTGTCTATGGAGCTTAGATGAGTGAATGACCTCCTCCTTTAGAAATAAGAAGCCCAGGTCAAAACAAAAGCAAAATAATTGGTGTGGAGGGGGTGGAAGCTAAAATCAGTTGTTAAATTTGAAATCATAGACCTTTAACAATCCCCATGACTGTAATCTCACCTTTTTCAGGACCGTAGGTTCTAGTTGCATTAGTATAACCGCACAACCCATTTCGAAGTACTGTACTCCAGGTCTTATCAATTACATAGTAAAAGGAACGGTATTTTCCTGTGACCTCGGAGTTCCTCCTTACAATATAACTGTTGCACTGTTCTGTACTGCACATGACAGCATTTCTTGTTTCCACCTTCCACCTTTACAGACTGTCTTCATTTTGTATCAGTTGTTAACTGCTTTGGAAATACTTCTAGTGTCAGCAACATTGGATTTAACACAAAGAGCTTGTAGCTGCCAAGTTATTTTAAAGGCACAACCATATTGTGTGCTTGGGAGAGCAGGGAGTGCTCTCTCTCCTGATTTTATGGTATCTCAAGAAATAGCATAATCTTCTCTATAACCTCATCCTGAGTAGATCTGCTGTTTCTAGCTTGTCTTAGAGTATCTGATCACTTCTGACAGTGAGTTTCTCACAAGTCCAAATAAATGTTACTGCTCCTTGTATTCTTGCTTTCAGCCTCTAAACATTGATACCCTAATAATACAACACTATGATTGTTTTCTTTGGAAACCTGTTTGTGCTATTTTGCTTTAAAGTAAGCAACTCTAGTAAAGTTCATAAATACAAATTTCCTGTTTTACCATGATCCATGCAGAACCAACCAGAAAATAAAGGAACATTTACTTGTATCATGCTGGATATGTATCCTTGGTGTGTTGGTTTTTGTTGTTGTTGTTGTTGTTGTTTGTTTGTTTGTTTGTTTTTCCCCAACAATGTCAGACTAAAAAAGATTTTCATAACTATGCTGTGTGGCATGACAAACACTAATCTTTTTAAAAGAAATAAAACATTTTATGAAGGCTTTTATAAGATTTCTAGCAGAATTTCACTCTCACAGTAGCATAAAACAAAATATCTATTTTGGACTCCTCTTATTCAGGCTCAGCAGGATTTTTATTCACCACCTCTACGCTTTTGTTTGATTGACTATAAATGCTTCTTTTAGAGTTTCTGTATGCCATAGCAACTTCATGAGCTGCAGTAAAATGCACCTTGAAGGTATTATATTCACTTACACAATAATTTAACTGATACCTTTGCCTTTATGACTTAACTAACACAGAGTAGTCAACATCAGAGAGAAATATCAGCCAAGTATTTTAACCAGGTTTGGCCTTTCTTCTATACATCTTGAAATTTTTAGTGCCAATACTACTGAATTTTGTGAACTAGTGTCATGGAGTCTCTCAAAACTGATGAGGAAGGTACTGGAAATGAAATTTATTCTAATCGGAGTTGTTTAGCCCTCCAACAAACATCAGTAAACTACAGGTTCAGATATCTGTAAAATGGAACTAATACTACACAGCTGACTTAAGAGCTAGGTTTAGGACTGATGACCCAAAATGCACATATCATTCAGCCAACAAGGCAAGGGTTCTCAACCTTGAGGAGTCACCTTGGGATCTAAACGGAGAGTACCTGACTACAGACCCACTGCTCGGAGGAGAACTGGCTCAGTTTGTCCTCCAGCAGAGCTCTGTTTATGCCCTAGTGAAATTTCATCTTTGGCCATATATCTGTGGTCAGTGGTCTGGAAAATTCTCTCAGCTGAGGCGTTTCGTTGACTGAGGGCCTTCTCAGTCAACTAAAGGGCTTTGCCTTTCCTATCCCTCAACCAAGGTGTGTGCCTGACCACAGTTGCCACAAGGCAGGGCAGCTAGACCCCCAAACCACGGCTTCTAGTCTTAACTCTTCTAGTGATCAAGAAGTTTTGATCGTTTCTTGAAGTGGGTGCACTACCACAATTAGTGATGAGAACACATACATATGTTTCTTATCCAGAATTATTTGCTTTTCATTCCACCTTTCTATCTGCTTTTGTTACAATAAAAGCTAAGTAGCATAAACTGATCTTTCTTTCTAAGGTAGATGCAGATCTCAGCTGACCCAAGTCTGAGGGAAAGACATGGTGATAGAAATAAAATGGGTTTGATGCAGAGTTGAAGCAATACCTTTAATACTTGTTTTTATTAAAAACATCAAGCACCTGTGGAAGAAAGAGTACCATAACCCAGCTGTCCTGAGGAGATTCATATACAGGCATTAAGCAAGAAGAAAATACTCAAAATATCAGGTAATGTTGTTTTTTCTTGTTTAACATTTGTCTTAAACCAAATACAGAAGTGCTGCTGTGTGATCTTAGATTACTAAATCTTGCATCATAAGCAACTTCATTTAATGACAGATTTCCATGTTATTGATAGGTAAATTCTGATAGATTTTGATCAAGCTTTTGTAGTTTATATTTATATAAAGTTGTACATACTAGTCTTCTAGATCCTCTAAGCACTATTAAAATGAAGGGAAAAAAGCAAAAAACCACCACCCTACATATTATACTTTTTATACTGTTGTTGTGTAAACAAGGATCTAGAAAACTATTCTTATACCATAGGTTTAATCTCTGAAACAAAACAAGATTTTTTCTTTTCCCATGTTTTCTGTTGCATCTATTAGTATTTGGGGATAAGATGTATTGCAGAATGCAGTATTAACCTGTCTACATACAGGTTATCTGTACAGAAATCTGTGTATGCTTTAGTCACTCTTTATATATTCTGTCAGTAAATGAAAACCAGGCACATCAGGGGTGTGATTTACTGCATCCAAAGCGAGGACCAATGAGGCTTAAATGAACAAACTACAATTTATTTTTCTCTTAATTGACTATAAACACAGTATAGAATGAACAGCTTCAATTCAGATTTCTATAGCATAGTGTCTAAAATCTAAATGAAATTTTCTACACTAAAAAACCTCATCAAGCACGTGTTGGCTAAAAGTAGGGTTTCTATCCAAACTGGCTGTTTAGGTTCAATCAATCCATAGTGATCAGAGAAAGGTAAAACAGACAACTGCTTCTCTGCTGCTCCTTCTTTGTCACAACAAAGCTCAGGAATCTCTGTCTACTGTTTCACATTTCTATGGAACGGAAGTTTTGCATGGAGGCTGGAAGGGAGCTTCTGTGTGATTTATTCAGGTTTGCAATGACAGCTGGAGAGTATGATTGTTGAAGATGCCATTGAGCATACCTGCTTATAATGCAGTTGTAGTCAAATGCATCTATAGAGACAACTAATAAAATGTATTTTTCTACTTATAGTTGAAATGAATGATTTTGCTCTTCGAGAAGAACCTATTTTTAGACTCAAGACAATTGCTTTAGATTAAGTGCCTAATTTTAGATGGCTATTAGGTAAAATAATCTTGCAGTGACTGACTACACAGCATTTAAACTTTTACAGTCTTTCATTGCATGATTTTGGCAGGGTTTCTTTAAATTTAGAGGGACTCATACTGAAATGTGAATTTCATGTAATTTGTAACTGGAACCTAGTGTATAGATGTAAAAAAGAATTAATGATATTATCCTGGATCATATATAAATTCCTCTCCTCACATTTTTTGGTACACTAGTTCCACTATCACAGGTCATGGTCTCCTATAATTTTAAAGATTATGTAAATTCTTGTACGAAAAAAAAAAAAAAAAAAGTAATGCATTATTTACTACACAGAATAAATCCTTGAAAGCTGACATTTCTGGCAACTGACACCTGGTTTATATACTTTCTTTGTGGAGGAGGTGGAGGGACTTGGACTTTAATATTTATATCATTATGTATATTACTTACTAAAAATTTGGAAAAAGAGTGTCATTGCTCTTTTCTCAGACAAAAAGACATCATATTAGGGTATACTTTGGGTAAGCCAGAAGGTCTCTCCTGTAGAGAGTTCATGCTGAACTAAACTTTTATGGAAGCACTAGTAAACCTTAGCCAAAACACTCTGCCAATATAGTAGGGGTATATTGCAAGGATTTCTCTTAACAGGAGGGGAAAAAAAAAAAAAAAAAGAGACACATCAGTACTCTCAGCCTTATAATATTTTTCTACATATTTGTAATCTTCATTCTCACAAACTGAATTGTTACCTGAATATGTATACCTACAGTAAAAAGCAATTATGTTCTTTCCACATTGTTTGAATATCATTTTACATCACATGCAATATTTCAGTAATGATGTTTGTAGAGTGTTGATTTCTTAACTCTCACAGCTCCTATATCAAATTTTAAAAAATACATGATTAAGCTTCTCCAACAATTAATTAAATTACTCTAAGATTATTTGTCACCAGTGCGCAATTACTGTTATTCACAATATACAAGGTGTGATCATGAAAGTCACTTTGTCAAAACAGCAGATCTGCATTGTTTTTATGGTTTCAGTGTTGACTTTTTTGGTCATGTTTTTATGCTTTAAATTTTAAGGTCAGACCAATTTATGGAAATCAATTTTCCTTTTCAAGTTCACAAATACTGAACATCAGTAACTTAACTAAATAAATACCAAAGGCTAAAATGAAAAAGAAAAAAAAAAAAAAAATTTTTGTTTAAGAAACTTTGGGATTTTCAGCATGTAATTAAAATTTCTAAGAATCATAGATGAAATGAATTCTTAAGTCACCAAAAAGTTGTAATAATGGAAAAAATACAAAATAGAAGGGGTGTTGCAGGTTTATATAAATATTTTAGTAATTTTACCAGGAACTTTATTTCTATCCCTTCCTTGGATTTTCTTCTCTAAAATGTGTAACAACAAATATCTTTAAATTTAGCAATATCTTGGCTTGACCTTTAAACACATATATTTTCAAGATCATCTAGGGAAAAAAATAGTAAGATTTTTATTGTATGCCAGTTCATACATATACCTATCTTTAGAAAAAAGATTCATAGTAAAGATACATTTTTTTCCTATTCAGTATAAATAGAGAGTTAGAAATATAAGAACAATTTATACCTGGTTACAATGGCTAAATAGAACAATTTACCTGAGACTGAAATATGAAAGAGTCAGAACGGAGTTGATATGAGGTACCCAGTAAGAAATACTTAAGCGAATCTCAGAGGCTTCAGTTCAAAGCTGTAGGGACAAAGTTCAGCTCAGCTTGAGACCCTGATATAACTACACATATGGCTACTAAAAAATTCTGGATTTTCTCTATTCCTTTGAAACAGGAACTTGGAAGAGAACATGCTCTGAAGTAGCAGCAGATACTTTTCCTAGAACATACAGATGGACTCTGGTTCCGGGTCTCATGGCTTTTCATGTAAATTTTAACTTCTAATCACTTCACGAAAAGTACACAAACTGACACGACAACAAGGAAAGAAACTCTCAAGTGTTGTACAGAATCCCTCTCCTCTGGCACAAGGAATCTCAAAGACTTTCCTGCATACAGAACAGCTTCTACAGCACATGCAGAGGCAGTGGTAAAGGCATCACACTGAGAAAGTTTCCCAGAAGTGGTATGCGAGTTTCATGTCCACTGTGTGAGACTTGACTTAGCTACCTCATTACCTTTAAAAATCCATGTCTTTAAATTTTAGTGTGGGTTTACTGCTTGTATTGTATTTTGGAAACAAACAACAGCACGTTAAGTCACTGTGAATTAATAATACTTTTGCATAGCTATTAGGTCTAATTGTGAATCATAATTTATGAAAAATATCAGGATAAAGGAAAGCTAAACTGGATTTCCCCCCCCCCCTTTTTATTTTGGCAGAAGGAAGGCAGATTGTTCAATTCACCTCTACATCCCCTTTGTGTTTCAAATAATATTATGAGCTTTAACATTCATGGGTTCTCTGAATGAACATCAAGTATTACACCTTCAGCACTCCACATGGTACTTTGTTATACACTGGTTCTTTGAACAACATTGCAAACAATCGATTCTTTTTCCCTGTAGCTTATACACAAGTATTAGTATGGAGCTATATAAAAAACAGGTTGAAATTACATGCAGTGGCAAATCACCAGGGCAACAGGGACCTATTCACAACCTTACAGTGCTGCTTTTCAATTTCAGAAGCTCTAAAGAGATACCACAGTTGCAGAAATAACCATAAACCTGGGAGCAAAAAAGAAAATATTTTCAAAAGCCAGTTTGAATGTGTGAAAGAAACTATCGTTAAAACACTTTAGCTCTGTGTGTGTTTATATTTACCAAAAAATTACTGTGTCATTTTTGTAGTTAAAGGAGCAAATGCCTTTAAATGAAATTTTTGAAAACTTTACAAAGCATGAAGACTATTATTAATATTTTACTACATTGCTGTTCTGACAGTACTGAAAGACTGTTTCCATTAAAATATTCCAACCTTGCTAAACTCTAAAATGCAAAGTTAAAACATGCATACTTTCTCAATGTTTTGTCTCAGATACCTTCAATGCTCTGATCTAACTGATACATTCGTTGCATATGATTTTTAAACTAGGTCATTTCTTTCTGGATCAGAAATAAATTTTCTATGTGATTGTATTTCCATGTGAGCCTGTGAATATGTTAGATAATTTCTTCTATGTCACAAGTCTTCACTAATCTTACTTACAAGTCATGAGCTTTGGACTTACACAACAGACACATGAATGGATTGAGCAGTAAAAAATGGGTAGAATGCCTGGAGTAAAGGCTGGAATACATATCCCCTAGACAGGCACAAGATCATAACTCTGTATCATTTCTTTTGCATTAGACAGCCTAATTACTATTATCTTTAGTGAGAATCATGCAGGAAGGTAAGGACAAAAGTCCTTATATACTGATTTTAATAAAGCTGTATTCAATGATCTGTAAGAGAGAAAGGGTATGGAAAGATATGTATTGAAGTCTGATAGGATTTTCTGAATGTACTAGTGATTCTTGTGGCAACAGAGAAGTCGAGATTATTTTTTTTTTTTAAGGAAAAGGAGAAAGTAGCAAAAAAGTGTATGTATATCTGTGTGCAATATATACAAGAATATATTTTAATAAGATTGCAAAAACTAGAAATCAGAGAATAGTAATCCGGGGAATTAATTTATGATCAACATTGCTTTGCCCTAGAACCAAATTTAGAATATTAGGTTAGATCTGCCCTCAGTTGGTGTCTTTTTTATAAATACCTGTGGGAAATTCTGCAGTGATAGGAAACACCATTTGTAAACACCTATGTAGGCAAGTTTTTTAACAGCTAAGTCACTGTTTGTTTGTTTTTTTTCCCTGTCCAAAGCTGAAAGGTATTATGTTCCCTGATCCATCAGTGGGCTATAAAGTAAACCAAGATTATCATCATCAGTACTAGGGTTCACTGTTCATCTTTTTACCTCCAACTCTTTGAGAGAGTGGCTTCAGAATTTCCCCTGACTGTTACCCTAGGAAGTATCTTGAAAAGAAAGACAGACATCATCACTGATTATTTTATCTCCCCACCATTTTAATTATCTTTTAACTTATTTTTGTATAGCATGGAAGGAATAATATGTTCTCCCACTTCTTTCAGTATGGATCTGCATCCAGCTGTAAAGTGGTGAGCCTGTCTGTCTGTCTTGAGAGACTGAAAAATCAAATAACGGTCTCAAAGCTTGCTTGTGTCTGCAAACCTCAAGGAGGAGCTGCGACATTTGGATTAGGCTAAGGAATGTCACTCAAGGAAGCAGGAGTGTATGGAAGGATACACACCCCACTCTCTTGCAGTTGCATTGTCAGACTCCTTAGATAAGTCTCAAAGGGGGAGACACGGACTGAGCTAAACCTAATATTTATCACTGGCTTCATCCTGTAGCCATTTGTGTCTCTACTGTGTATGCCAGACACCATGCATGCATTGATAATGAACTGATAAGAGGTGAGCATTTCTGCCTCAGAAGCTGGATGATTGCTCAAGAAGCATCAAGTCAGCAAAAACCTGTGAGACCAGAGGAAAAACTAAAGATGGGCAGATATGCTAATCAGCTGATACGATGAACTTAAAAGACAACAGAAAACTTTGATCTGTGTGCACCCACCACCGGAAAACTGAAAACTGAGAACAAACAGGACACTGCTGAATCCATGGTGGTGACTATTCTTGCAACTCTTGTGGGTGCTTGCTTGATTTCTCTTTTCCTTCCATTCTGTCATATCACTACTCCATTTTTAATAATAAAAACTTTTTGGGTGTATGGCATTTGACATCATTTGTGCCTTAATCTCACTTTGGGATCATATTCAAACCTCCTCCGACATTGGATCAGGACAGTCCCAAATCACACATCTCCCCTGATTTTCTTGGATTCCTGGTGTTTAGTCTGGAGGTTGTTCTTGGTGACTTCAATGACACCAGCTTTGGTGTATTTCCATAGCTACAAATCTTCAGATACATTCGCAACATCACTCCTATGTTGCTTATACTCAATTAAGAAAAGGCAGTCTTTGGTAAGACTGTAACATCAAACATGTAAAATACACTGGAGCTTTTATAATAGGAATGGTTAGTCACAGTGCTTGAAAATTACAAGGGAAAAAACCTATGAATACAACTAATAGAAGTGGCAAAACACCCACATTAAATATTCTCCGGGGCTTCGTCAGTCTAAAATTCTACACAAATATACACTGCAGGAGTCATCACCCTCTTAAAAATCTCCAGCAGTAATAAACTCACTTTTCTGAAAGGTTTGGCATGAACAATGCTTGACTAATACAAGGCCTTCAGGGAATCACTTTGGCAGGGGTTCAAGGGCATCACTGGAGAGCTCCAGAGACATTAGAATAAAAAAATATCCACATGCACCATACTAAAAAAAGACCTGTAGGACATCAATCTAGTTATGTCCAAGGACGTGTCCCTGTAGAATTCCCTAGGGTGTCAGAGGCAAGAGTATCTCTGCACGTCACTGCAGATTCTTCATAATTACTGCAGGGATGTTACCAGGAGAACTATTGCAGAGAACAAAAAGCCTTTGTGTCACATATCTTCTATTATTCTCCTGATTATACCAGTGTGACACACTGTTGTACAGACCATCATGGTGCAAGTTGTCTGTGGAAAAAAAATGAAGTGCTATGAAAATGAATATTTGAACATTTGGAATGATTTTCAAATGTAGTATAATATGGATCTGAGAAAGCAGTTTATGTAACGAGTCTCGGAAATCCCGATTCCCATTGCTCTTTATCCACAGGATCTGTAGGGCACACATTAAGCAATCCTGTAGCCAAAACCATACATTCAAACACAATATAAAGAATACATTAAATTAACCAAAAGTCAGATTGTGGCTGATCACACTGGGAGTATGGATGTTCTGAGCACTCACAGGGAAGACACTGACCCTCAGCCTTCATCTGCTAAGGTGCAGAAATTAATATTCATTGTCAATTTTCAGATTGAAAATTGATTTCTAACTGCTTTATGCAGCACTGTATGTCTTTAGTTGAGATCATCAAGTAGCAGGGACAATTTTTCTGCATCAGGATAAGCTTGTTCAGTCTTCTAAATATTTGCTTCTAAATGTTCATACCTAAAGAAAGCAAGGATAATGGGGTATAAAATCTGTCTATAACAACTATTAGCTCAAAGACACTGCCTGAAGCTGAGAAATTAATGTGACAGTACAAATAAATTCACACCTCAGAGTGTAAGGTTATGTGATAAAAGCTTATCTACACATCCACAAGGAGCACAGGGGAACCAAGAGAGGTGGAAACGTGAATAGTCACTCTGTCTGGGCCCTTCGCAGGTCTGTCACAGGAGACTCCCAGCCCCTGGGCCAGGTGTGAAACCCATCAGGAAGAGTTAAGCAGAGCAGCTCTCCAGAGCACCTTTTGGACCGAGGGGGTCACTGCCTAGAAATATTAGATATATTATGACATGCAGAGGAAGAGCATTTTGGGATTTCACAAGTCTTAGTGTGGAATGAGTAGGGGAGGAAGCAAAAGTGGGGATGCATGTAAATACATGGCTGGTCAGTATGCTTGTTTAGCAATGCTCTGCAACTGGTCTGTGCAGCCTGTCCTACCTTATGAAATGCCATTTCTAACTCCTTCCTTGGTGGATGGAATCTCGGTTCAGTGTTGGGGCAGAGGGAGGGTCAGAGTCTGAAAGTCAGCCACTGGAGTCACACCACAGGTCAGTGGGCTCTGGACTCAGCGTACCAGGAACTGGAGAGACCAGAGTGAGTGGACTTATGTGCCAACAACTAGAATGCGACCTCAGGTCATAAGGGCCCATGTGTCCATGCTGTCAGGAACTTGACCAAGTGCAGGTGTATAAGTGAATGTGTGATCTTCAGCGAAGCTCAAGCCAGACTACCCAGAGAGTAGATGAAGTGTCCTGGGAGTCAAGGTTGTGTGTGTGTCTCTATGGGTAAAACCATGGAGCACTTGGCTATCAGGTGGCCCGGCGGTGTCCTAGCCATCTCCAGGTGTGCGAGTCTCTGTGTGTGTATCTGTGTATTTGTGTGTGTGTGTGTGCACATGCAGAAGTGAGGCAGTCTGTACTGGCAGCAGATGCAGACACGGGGTCTCATATGTCCATGTCCCAGCAAATGGGGACACTGGTATCCAGGGCCAGCTAGTGGTCAGACTAAGTGTCTGAGGCCAGCTGCTGGAGTGATCCACCTTGTACTTTTATCTGTGTATATATTCTCACTGGCAGATTTCTCTCTGGCTCAGCTAGAGAAGGGAGCAGGATGAGGCTTGCTGATGTTATCTGTGCTCACACGAGCGCTGAGTGTGTCTGTCAGTGATCTCTGTGCCATAGCTGCGTGTAAGTGTATATCTGTGGTGTATACATGTGCTCTGTCATGTGCCTGTTGGGAATGCATCCTCAGCCTCCTTGCTGGTTGCACCTGTGGGCGTGGAGCTGAAGCAGCTCTGCCTTGGCCTGCGGATTCTGAAGACTCTAATACAAAGTATAACTGAGATAGATACAAACAATATACAGAACAAAGGACTCAGCTTGATAGTCATGAGAAAGATAGTGATAATTTCACACTGTGTTTATTGTTGCAGGTAAATACTGGTGCCTCAAAGACTAATTTAAAGACATTAAAATCAACAAGTTTGAGGTTAATAAAAAAAATGAAAAAATAATAGAATAAATAATGATACCCCCTAAAACCAAATAAAAAATCATGTCATATTGGAGTTCAACATTTTAGAAACTTCCGCTTCATTCAATAAGCATCTGTCACTTAGAAACACTTAAATGCCCACTGAATTATATGAAGTGATCAACCTTCTAAAACACCTTGAGTAACATTGATTTTTAATATTTTTTAGAATAGACAAGAGACAAGGGTTGCAAACTTGATGATCTAAAACAAAAAATCTCTATCCACTGACTATCCATTTTTAAATCTGCACATTCTTATTTTCCAACCTGCATCTTTCTAACATGATTATTTTTCAGACACAGCCTGTATCTCCCTTTTATCTTCCTCACCCCAAATGAAAAAGCAGTCTGATTCCTAACAGGACATTTTTCTCCAAAACGTACAATTTTTGGAACAGACTTTTAACACCTATGTCTTTGAGGGTGCTGCAAGACAATTTTTTAAGAAGAAACTGTGAAGTTCAGTTAATGTTTTGTTTAGGTAACACCCATGGATCTTAGCTTAGCTTTTTCCTTGAATATGTGTTTCTTAGAGGCTTCCAGAATTACTTTAAAATCAATATACATAAACCCAGGACAAAATTATTTATCTAAGTGACAGTAAGGCTAGGGCTTGGGATTTTTGACAGATCCTGAATATGGAGCACTCAGAAGTACATTGGGAACTTACCCTCTTTTTGATTCTGAGTACTGAGGGCAAAATGAGAGCAAAGTGATGAGAATGAAATCCAGGGAGTATGCTAAAAAAGAAATTAAACCATGGAAATATTACTGTTTGCTAATAACACTTTTAATAGTATCTTACAGTGACCATTCTTATTTTTTAGACAAAACCAGATAGTTGTAAACTAATTTTGTGTCTAATTCCAGAATTATGTAATGCTTGAAAACTCTTACATAAACCTCATTATACTTCTGTCCTTAGGAAGATCTAAGAATCTGTTGTACTGGCTTATTGAAACAAGCAGCCCTTTCTTTGTAAAGCTGTAATCACCATACGAACATGAGACATCAACTTTATTGCAGGAACTAACTAATTTATAAATATGATAATAGATTTTTCATCTGTGAATTCTGACTTACTTTGTCAGCTTTGTATATTTCCACTGACATAATGGTTGTCAGCAGTTGGACTGAAGTCAGAGCTTTAAGAAATCTACACTAACTTCACTTAAAAGGTTTGACTTAATAGGCAGTGATAGTCTCAAGCCTTTGCATCTATAAACCCATGAATATGTTCTTTAGAATAACTCTTAGGACACCTTTGCTGAAAAAGCTGAGTTCAAAATAGAAAACTTCATACATCATAACATTTTGATTCCTGATTTCATCAACTCATACTTATCTATGGTTTATATATAAAAAGTTTTGTTCAAATTTCCATAGAGATATAAAGGACGAAACAAGTAGATAGTCTTTAAGCAGTGCTCAACATAACCTTGCTTAACATCATTTCTAAAAATACAAAATCTTTGTACAGGTAATAGAAGATGGTCTATGACAAACCACTGAAAATTCTGGAATTTTTTTTTCCCCTGAAGAATTGTGGTTTTGAAGTGCCATTAATATTAATTTGCTAACTCTTTATGTTGATAGAGTTAGCAGGATATACACACTGTACATTATATAATGATATTTTAAATCAATCTACCTGGACTTTAATCAAGTCAAATATCTCTTCAGATCCATGAATATCTGTAATATATTTCTGTATATTTGCTTTGTTTGCTTTCAATCACATGATGTTGCTAAGGGAAAGCACTTGGATCTATAACATCCAATTTTTTTCCTTAAATCATTACAAAGTTAGCTTTCTTATGTTTCCAATACCGCTGATACATAAATAATGACTTCTTTTAACTTAGGACCTGTGAAATCAGAGAATGAGAAAGGGGGTGCTTGTATAAGTCCAAATCATAAAAGTTTCAGTATAAAGAAACCTCCTTTTGAAAATTACAAAGCATAAAGAAAACTACTTTTTAAATGGTATCAAACACAACTCATTCAGTACCATATGGTGAAGGGTTTTCACTGGCTCCTACCTAAGCAAAATGTATTTCTTAAAAGTATTATTGTATCAGCATGAAATTAAATGAGAAAAGTGAAAAGTAATTATATATAATGATATACCTTGTAATTAGTACTTTGTGTCTATAACAATAATATCCTTATATATATATGTAGCAGGGCATATTGGCCCAATTTGATATAACTGCAAGCATCAGAGATAATTAAAAATGCATATCTGAGTATCCACTAAAATGGAATAATGTTTCCAGATTAAGAAGCACGAAGTGCTTCTATTCTGACTATTTTAGAATAGAATTCTTTGAACAATTATGAATTAAATGGGCTTAGCCTTCTTCTCCTACTGTGTTGATTATTGCTCATCTGATGGCTGATCAATACCTGAATAACACCCTTCAACTGAATCACAAGAGTATTTTTGACTTCGTATTTCCATTCCTTGTTACAAAGTTGTATTAAGACAAAGTGTCAGCATGTCACCGAGAATTGGTAAATGTCTTCATTAAGAGTTGAATGTGGTCAAGACACTTCACTAGAGCAGGTGGAAGTCCCTAAATAAGACATATCTACAGTGCTAGGAATTGTAATATCAAGGTTAGAGGTAAAGAGTATGGTGTGAATGCTGGTTTGTAACTGTCAGAGCTGCAAGACGTTTAAAGTGAGGGGAAAATGAAAATTGTTTAGGAGCCAAGAAAAAGAAACAGATGCATTTATTCTACTGAAAAGTTCACAAGTTTTATCTTAGAGCACCACTGCAAACACTTTTAATGTTCAGTTTGTTATCTTCCTCTTTTGTTCTGAGCAGTATTAAGCTCACAAGAAAGATTTTATAAAGATTAGGAAATACAGGACCTTTTTGAATTGCGGGTAGATAACAGCTACTCTGAATCTCAAAGTGTCAAAAACAGGAAAAGGGAAATGACATGTTTCAATTATGATAGTAGCTCATCTGAAACCATAAAAAAATTCAACCTGTAAAATATAGTGGAAGCTGCTGGTTCTCGGGGCATTCCTTCTTCAAAATGAAAAGATTTACCTTTGGAAATGGCATTTCAGTTCCCAGGTGATGGCAAAGAGTGAATACATTTAGTTCCTTTAGTGAGGTGGTACTCCATTTTTTTTCCATGTTGGATCCATATTTATCATAGCTTTAAGGAAAAGTCTTCTTGGTTTTGTTAACATTTGGTTTTGTTGGCATTGGACTAATGCAGTTAGCTTCTTCCTAATTTTCAAAGCTATGCTAAACTGGAATGACAAGAGGGGTGTCATGCTCAGAATATCATTGTCAGAAAAAAGCAGAGCACAACCTTTAAGTGAAACCAAGACTATTGTTTGCCTAATAAAATACATTAGCATCGTATCCAAAATACAGGTTGTATTATTACTAATTCAGTTACAATAATATGAATACTCACAATCAAAATTATCTATTTAATAAACAAGAAATCTCATTAACAGTATCACAGTTGAAAATGATGGGACAGGGGAGGCCCTTATAGTATCTATGTGTGTTTTCCTCACGTTATATTCATCCTTTCATTGCCACTCAATGACACCAGAATTCATTAAGAGGAAGGCAAGGGGGATGCCATGATTCGTCAGTGTACTGAGTTCTTTGTGTGAGGTAGTGTGTTGTTACTGAAAGACGTTTCTTTTTCTAAAGTCTTGCTGATGTCCTTATATATTTTCTAATGTGCTTTGCACAATGTTCTTTTTCCATGGGCCTGCAATTCTACTTTGCATCTGACTTTAAATGATGTAGTTTACATTTCCTTTCTTTGTTCCTTTTGTTACATCTAAAATCATCTCTGCCTGTTTTGCTCAGTGTGCCTTAATGTCAGTAACTGATCACTGCTGAGTTGCTGAGTTAGGGCCTTCTGTATAATTCTGTGCCCTCTTTTTCAAGGACTTTGCTGTCACGTCCAACCTATACTGCTATATGCTGCATCATTTTTCCATGGTCAAAGATAATCATTCTGCAAAGCACAATTGCCTGAGTTTATAACCAAAATTTTTATTATCAAAATTATTAAAAATAGGGACTACAAAAAAAAGTCTTTAAAATGGCAACCATATCCAATTACACCATGTTAAATAAAGCTAGAATGAATTAGATAGTAGTATCCACATTCACAAAATCACAGGATTGTCTAGGTTGGAAAACACCTGGAAGATCATCCAGTCCAACCATGAACCTAACACTGAGAGTTCCAAACTACACCATATCCCTCAGCGCTATGTCAGCCCGACTCTTAAACACCTCCAGGGATGGAGACTCCACCACCTCCCTGGGCAGCCCATTCCAACGCCTAACAACCCCTTCTGGAAAGAAATGCTTCCTAATATCCGGTCTAAACCTTCCATGGCACAACTTGAGGCCATTACCTCTTGTCCTGTCACTTATTACTTGGTTAAAGAGACTCATACCCAGCTCTCTGCAACCTCCTTTCAGGTAGCTGTAGAGGGCGATGAGATCTCCCCTCAGCCTCCTCTTCTCCAGACTAAACACCCCCAGTTCTCTCAGCCGCTCCCCGTACGACCTGTGCTCCAGACCCTGCACCAGCTTCATTGCCCTTCTCTGGACACGCTCGAGTCATTCAGTGTCCTTTTTGTAGTGAGGGGCCCAAAACTGAACACAGGAATCGAGGGGCGGCCTCACCAGTGCCGAGGACAGGGGTCAGATCCCTTCCCTGTCCCTGCTGGCCACGCTATTGCTGACACAAGCCAGGATGCCATTGGCCTTCTTGGCCCCCTGGGCACACTGCTGGCTCCTGTTCAGCCAGCTGTCAATCAGCACCCCCAGGTCCCTCTCTGACTGGCAGCTCTCCAGCCACTCCTCCCCAAGCCTGTAGCGCTGCTGGGGGTTGTTGTGGCCCAAGGGCAGCCCCCGGCATTTGGCCTTATGGAAACTCCTCCAGTTGGCCTCAGCCCATCACTCCAGCCTGTCTAGGTCTCTTTGCATTGTCATTTCATAACTCCTGTATCAATTATAACTAAAGCAAATCTATGTTAGTCTAGTCTATACAAATTAAGACTTACAGCTGCAATCCTGATGCCTTGAAGAGACAGTTTAAAGCTTTTGACCTGTTGCTAGCCATGCCAATATTGTATTTACCAGGCTACAGGAATACAAGGGCAAGCTTTGGTACAGGTAAACCCTCTTGGCAGATAGGGAACAACCATCTGAAATAGCTATTATACACTCAGGTGAAATGATTATTACTTTGCCGGAGGATTATCTGATCAGATCTAGTTGAGTCAGATACTGGGACTATGTCTATATTTGAAAATAGCATTTAAATGCTTGAAAAAAATGACAGAAAGCATCTATCTGGGTTGATGAGTCAAAAAAGTACATGAATCATCCACTTTAGGGAAGATGCATAACTGCTAGTGAAAAATACCTTTTGCGAGGTTAAATCTTATTTGGGCTTTTTTTTTTTTTTTTTTTTTAATTTTTTTTTTTTTTTTTAAACATCAAATTATATCTTTATTACTCTAAATAAATTTTATCTTTTGAAATTAATTTCTGTCTTCCTAAATTCCCTAATTACCCCTATTTACAATTCTGTATTCTTTCTCTCTTTTCTTCCATTTCTAAAAAGAAAACCAGAAGTACTAGGGTAATGTTCTGAGCATGTGATAACTTGAAACTTTTTGCCTTCTCATCAGTTCATTAAAATTTATTTTCCCTGAAAAATCCAACTGTAAAGGGAAATAAAACCCCAAAGCACTTGTCAATATTAAGGTTTTACAAGGATGTTTTCTCAGCAAATGATTTTGTTTCTATGTATTAATATGATGGAAATGAACTCTTCTTAATTTCTTGTTGTTTTTTTTTTTCTTTACACAACATCAAAATATAACCTAAAGCAAAGTCATAATTTTATGTGACCTTCTTCCTCTAGATAATATTTCTCTTTTTTTCAACTATTATTTCAGCAGTATTAGCTTCTTCAGAAGAATCTATATTCATAGTCTGTATGTAGTCTTATTGCTCAGGTAATTCATGCTCAAACATAGTATTTATAAATATTACATAATGTGTATGGATAACCATCATCACCTCAGTCAAAAGCTTAACTCATTTTCCTCATTTGGCCCTTGTAGTTAATGCTCTGTGTAGTTCTACCAATAAGAAAGAGTATGATAAGTTTCTTTCTCCTGTGATGATGACTGAGTCCCTTGTTTGACATGTTTTAGGGGCAAAAATATGTTTCTATTCTTTCCCTGATGGCTTGTTTCACAGTTCTACTTAGGAACAGGCATGAAAACATCTCTTCTTCTACAAGAAGATACATATTCATTGTTCCTTTATCTAGTTACATAGGAGTAAGCCTGAAGTACTTACTCTGTCTACTCAGAGAAGTTAAGAAGTTACGTTTTCAAAAGGCTGAATAACTTAGGACCCTAAGATGTATTATTTTCCTCTGAGATTAGACTTCCAAGCACATAAATGACAGCCAGCTGAACAGGAGCCAGCAGTGTGCCCAGGGGGCCAAGAAGGCCAATGGCATCCTGGCTTGTGTCAGCAATAGCGTGGCCAGCAGGGACAGGGAAGGGATCTGACCCCTGTCCTCGGCAGTGGTGAGGCCGCCCCTCGATTCCTGTGTTCAGTTTTGGGCCCCTCACTACAAAAAGGACATTGAATGACTCAAGCGTGTCCAGAGAAGGGCAACGAAGCTGGTGCAGGGTCTGGAGCACAGGTCGTACGGGGAGCGGCTGAGGGAACTGGGGGTGTTTAGTCTGGAGAAGAGGAGGCTGAGGGGAGACCTCATCGCCCTCTACAGCTACCTGAAAGGAGGTTGCAGAGAGCTGGGGATGAGTCTCTTTAACCAAGTAGTAAGTGACAGGACAAGAGGTAAATGCCTCAAGTTGCACCACGGAAGTTTTAGACTGGATGTTAGGAAGCATTTCTTTCCAGAAGCGGTTGTTAGGCGTTGGAATGGGCTGCCCAGGGAGGTGGTGGAGTCCCCATCCCCGGAGGTGTTTAAGAGTCTGGTTGACATAGCGCTGAGGGATCTGGTGTAGTTGGGAACTGTCAGTGTTAGGTTAACGGTTGGACTGGATGATCTTCAAGGTCCTTTCCAACCTAGTTGATTCTGTCATTCTGTGATTCTGTAAAATATTATATTCTTGGCCTCTAAGATAAAAAAGGTAAGATGCATGGAAAAATGTATTTGGCAAATTTGGGTTTAACTGCATAAAGAAATGCAAAGGAAGCAGTAGGCTGTTTTCCTGTGAGTCAGATGCATTAAATAGCAGTGTTTCTAGCACTGACTTGGATAATATATCTGTAATAAAACTGTGGAGGATTGCTTGGTAGTATCTCAAATTTCATGAAAACTAGGAACTTACTAATACCTTGTATCATTATCATATATTCTGTAATGCCATATATTATATCATATATTCTGTATCATTATCATCACATTCTGTAATGACATGCTGACAAAAAAAAAAAAAAAAGTTTGGAGGCATTAGTAGAACAAGTATTGATAGTGATTGACAAACAAAAAAACCACACCTAGAATAAGGTGCATATGGGAAGATAATGTAACTAATGAAGGATAAAAAGTTAAAAATATCTGTTTCATGGGATCTCTTTTGATTTTATAAGGTAAACTGATCCAGGAAGTGTGTGTGCTCTCTGAGAAAGAAAAGAAAGTGCAACACTTGAATACGTACTTGGTGAACTGTTGGACTAGATGATCTTCAAGGTCCTTTCCAACCTAAATGATTCTGTGATTCTGTGATACTCAAGGACCTAGTGTGACAAAAGATGTAAAATTGCCTGATTCACCAGTGTAACAATGCATTCTCAAACTAGGGCATATGTGCTGAAGTTTCGGATCAACTTTTCACCATAACTGCTGAAAACAGTAGATAAAGGACTGAGAATCATGAAATTGCAATTCTTTCCTGAGGCTGTTCTATCTAGGCAGGTGATACCAGGCCTGGTAGTATCCCTGTGCTTTGCCTACATCCAAAGCCTCAGTGCAGTCTGGTATTTGGTCTGCATAATGATATAAATCAAGCTTAAAGTACATTGTTTGCTATATTATCTATTAATATTTAAAATTATTTCACATTAAAATAGAGCCAAAATAAGGAAAAAGCACCTCATAAAAGACAAAGTCCATGTATGCATCAGGAATATGGGCTAAGATATTTAGTTTTGCAGGAAAGGAATTTAAATTTTAAACTACTTAAAAACTCACAGTAAATATGAGGATTTATATATTCTCTATAAATAAAATTATCTGGAACTAGTAGGCTTCTTTATCTTTAGGAACTATTTGCATTTGTCCATTGAAATAGACCCATTTTGAATAGTTTATTAGATAGATAAAACTTGTACAAATGGAAAGAAAACAGTCAGAAGTCAGACTATGTAGCTCTGCAGTGATTCACTATTGCTGTCTCCAGTTTTATTTTAGATGGTGTGTCTTCATAAATTCAAAGTGTTAACCTCTGAGTTCATCTTGAATTTCCCTGGAAACCAGAGCATTATGGATGAATACTTGGCTCTGACCCAGAGCTGAGTCATAAGAAGTTTCTTCATCTGGTATGAGAGTCCAAGATCTCTCCTGAAGCTAGCAGCATGAACATAATTTTGTGTATATCCTCCACAAGTCACTTCTGGTAGGATTGTTCTCATGTAGCATAGGGATCTAAGTGATATGCCTAAATTAGAGCCTACTTTTCCTCCTCTGTCACTTGAAGTGAATGCAAAGAAAAAGAAAAGCTGGTAGAGGAGTGATAGTTTCAAATATCTAGGCAATCATGCCTATGTCCATGTTTAGAACAGTGGACTCCTGGTTTCACCTGTGTGCCAACTTCAAATAAAGAGGACACATGGATTTGTACTTTTCCTTTGTGATTGCAGGGTGCTTACTCAGGGACTAAGAAGGGTGACTCAGCGACCTGAGTTTCTGAGTATTCTGTGGCACATACAAGCTGCTAATTCTAGATGCATGCGTTGTTCTCCTTTAATGAAACAGAGCAACCTATCTCCTACCTTAAATATTTTGGCAATGTCCAGCTAGCCAGCTGAATGGGTGACATATATATCTTCACACTTTATTTTCCTCATTTGCAAAATGAAACTAATGTACTTATTCATAATATATTTATGGAACAAATAAAAATTTTAATCCGAAAGAAACCATTGTTGTTCAACTGCACGTGAACTGTAGCTCATTATAGTTACCAAACACATACATAATACTTTGAATTTATGATCTTGCCTGTAAACACTAAGTTGGCTCTTTTCATGTCCAAACAGGATGAAAGTTAAGAGGTGGTTGGCATTAATCATGAACATTTTGTTAGATTCTCAGGCAGCAGAATATGAGGTATACACTGAAGCTTTTTTCTTTTATCTTCAGCATCAAAGTAAAGCAGTAACATACTTTTTTACACTATGGTATTTTACATATTAATCATTTTAAAAAATATATTTATGTACAAAATTATTTCAATATTATAAAAAATGTTTTGTTGTCATCATAGTTATTGTGAACAAGCAGCTCACTATTCATTACTGGTATGAGGCATTTTAAATTGTTTGCTCAAAATCAACTATTTGAAAAAAGAAATGTCCCAGTGAATTAAGTTTGGATTCAGTGATATATCTTGATGTTCTTTTGTTCAGAACATTCACAGGAAAAAGAGCAGACCAGACCTTTTTGTTTGCTTGTTTATTGTCTGCATATGTTTAGAGCAAATTTAATATGGGATGTCTGAAGTTCCTTAGTGAATCTCAAGGCAATCTCATCTCTAATGGTTTTATACAGTAGCTATTTAATCTCCTTTTGGAAAGGACAGAATGACCTCATTCTTTCCTTTTTCAAATAAAACTTCTTATGGTTCAGAATTTCAATGAGGTGAAAAATTAATTTTGCCTTACTGAAAAACAAAAACATGAAATACCTCTGAAACAGGAAGAATATCTTCCTCCTAAACTTTAACTGAAAAATGGAAATTAATTTTGTTTTAGTGATTAATCTCTTGCTATTCTATTTTCTGGCAATTATTTGACTATAGTGCAGAAAATTATTTTTTTCTTTTCCAGTTGACTAATTCTGAGATCTTAAAAATAAAGGTATTAATTCAGAGATCTTAAAAATATATCCAAAATTCTGTTTTCATCAAATAGCTTAATTTATTCACTGAGTTTAATGGTTTGACATTTTGTCTAGTTTTTGTTTTTAAAATTATGAATACTGTCATTTGTATTAAATTATTTCTTGTGAACTGACAAAGAAGCTCTATTTTGACAGGGTCTCAAAAATACAGGATGGTTTAAAAAAAATCCTTACAGACAGAAGAATATATTCAAGGTGAATCACTGCTAGTATTTTTGACAGAAAAATAAGAGGACTTTTGTTACTGCCTCACCTTCAGCAATAGTAGCATGAATGCATACATTTATCTGCCCAATGGTCCAGAGGATACCAGAATTTTAAGCATCATGTTATTTACCCTAATTTATAGCATGTTTAGAGTAGAAGTACTTGTGTATCTTTATATATATATCTGTCACTATCCAAATAAATTGTTTTAATCATCATCAATTCTGCTGACTTCTTTGGAACTATGATAATTAATTTATAGCAAGTGCGCCTCCCCGTATTTGTGTGCGTGTGCGTATACACATACCTATTTGTGTGAGTGGAGAATGCACACAGAAAAAGTGAATAGAACTAACAGTAATAGAAGTAACTGTCTTCTTTACTAGAAGACAGACATATCACCACAGCTTTGCAAATGCTGAATGTTGGAACAGTGTATGAGGAAGAATCAAGTACCCTTTACTCCTTCTATCAGTCTTTAATTTCAAGAAGCTTTTCTATTTTCCTTGCAGTGATTTACAAAACTGAGGGGAATATGTCATTATTTGGGTAAATAGTATATTACACAAATAAATTATAAATTTACCCTCCGATATATGAAAGATCCTCACAACAACCCTTATTCTTTAAAATATGTTTTCCTTTGATTTTACTAATTGCCTTGTAAAATAGACACAAGAGGTTTTATGAACTATTGTCCTTTAATTGCTTGATAGTGCATTTCTGTTTTATGCATTCTCTAATGTACTTCCACAAAGAACACATGGCAGATCTGTTCAGTACATCTACAAAATCATAGATCTGTTTGTTTAGTCTGCAGCTGAAAAATATACACAGATAGGCTGAGATCACTAATATATCTAAATCCCGAATTAAAGATAGCAATGTTAAAACTAAAATGAAAACACATAGAAACATACCAGTTGGTGACATTCATCATTCTTTCAAAAGCATAACAGGATTTCAGCTTAAAGAAGGCTTTTACTTTTGAAATCTTCTTTATCTCAAGGTCTCTCAGAAATACTAAAATGTTATGTAATAACTACTAAAGGATCATTGTGTTAGTATGGACAAAATTAACCAGAACTGTATTAATTCAACAACACATGTTCAGTGACTGAATGTGCTTATTCAACCACCCCCTTCATCTCATCATTCCCTGTTCTGGCATATTTTGTGGGAAATGATGGTTGGTGACATCTCCAATTCTTGAACTGGGAAAAATCAGTCTTAGAAAGATAAGAGATTCTAAGAAACTTAGAAATAATCTTTAGTAGATTTTGGAGGATTTTACTGCTAGTTGGCATAAAAGTAGATTTAAAGTTCTTTATACAGTGAAGTGTAAAAACACAAACCATGAAGGAAACTTATGAATGATGAAGTTTCTCAGCTTAAGAGTCATATTTCATCATCACATAGATCCTATTTATACTTCATAGAATGAACAATCTTCAGAGCAATGATCAGAGAGCTGTTTATAATGATAAATATGGATAAAAGACCCTTTGTGGTTTTTTTATTCGCATAAATTTGGTTTCTTAACAATTTCTTTGTCATTTGAAATATTTCAGAATTGATTAAGCATACAAAACCACTGATAATGAAACTTCACGAACATACTGTATGGAGTTTGGATCAAGGGAATTTATTCTTTGACATGAATCAACTTTCTAGAATGTGTAAACATGTAGCAAGTGGAAAGTCTTATCTCTATAGTTATTCTAATTATGTAGTGACATTTAACATTACAAGAATTTGAGACAGTGGAAAAGACAAATAATTGAATTTATGTTACTGTGCCTGCTAAACATGAATATTAATATGTTAGTTGACATATTTCAGAGTGATTTTAAGCAAGGTTTTCTATAGTCATTTGGAATATAATATTAAAAATGTTGTAGCTGGACTAGTGGTAAGTATTTGTTGTATGTTGTTTAAATTGTTATTATAATTAGGCCAACCATAAATTATTGGATCTTGAATTACGTAAGGTCTGTTTCATTTTACCCAGAATGAGATTCTGAGTTAACATTTAAAAACATCTAACAGCAATTCAACAGCAGTTTGTATATTTTCATGTTGAAATATATTTAAATGAATACAAAAATACATAAACACAGTCATTAATTTGTGGGGGGCATGGTGGAAAGCGCAGTGAATAGAGGTACTCCTGAGTCCCTGACATTAATTGGGGTCACTTCATTCACTTCTGTGACTTGAAAATTGACCAGGGATTTGTTAGATTATCAGACATTTGCACAATTGACCTGGCCATTTTAACAGGGTTTGAGCGCAGTTTCACGTACACACAAAAAAAACCCCTTTTCATCTTATTTTGCAAGAGGATAAAAGAGGTGCTTTGTTTTTGTTTTTTGTTTTTGTTTGTTTGTGTTTTTTTTCCCACTCAGATGACACTTAACAACACAAATTATATCAAAAGAGATTTAAGGAAGATGAAATATGAGACAGTTGTTAAAGAATGTAGTATTGAGATCTACAGAGGTAGGCAGTGTCTTACCCTTCTATTGATTAGGGAGAGAAGAGAGAAGAGCTAAAATCAAACATGAGTGTAGGAAGAGGAGAGAAAAGAGGAAAAGAGTAAAAGAGTGGACCTATGGATCCCACTTATCCAAGCTAAGAGAATCCATTTTCTGTAGAATAAAAAATGAAGGACACCTGAGGAATTCCAAAGATTTAACACTGTTGTAAATGTAATTAATGTCTTTCTAGGGGAGAAAAAAAAAAAAAAAAAAAAAAAAAAAAAAAAAAAAA
>NW_020799091.1:49483785-49531560 GCF_003259725.1 Athene cunicularia
TTTTTTTTTTTTTTTTTTTTTTTTTTTTTTTTTTTTTTATCATGTGGCTTGGCATCAGCTTTTTTCGTAGGGACATTCACGTTTGAGAAAGTTAGTTATCCATGAGAAACCCAGGGAATGACTAACCAGTAAACCAGGTTTCAGTGCTAAACTCACCCATGGTACCTTTATTTCACTGTGGAGACATATCACAAATTTTGTAAAGATTTTTTCTACTTAAAGTACATATAATCTTTTTTTAAAAGATAAAATACCACATTGAACACCAGATGATCACAATCATAAAAAATAAAAGAATGCAGATACAGATATATTAGAATTATATGCAGGGGCATTCAATGGTGGATAATATAAACATTTTATCTGGCAAAAGAAGAAGCCTTAGTCTTTTATCAGAGATTCCACAATACAAAGCACAAATTTGAGATTTCTAAAAATGACAGCAAAAGCTCATAACCAACTGAAGAAAGACACATTGAAATAATCAGATGATTTGAACAAAAAAAAAGGTGGAGAAATTGTATCTTAATATAAATTTTGGATTAATTTAGCAATTATATTCTTATTCTTGAAACATTTTAATAGATCTTTTAGAAATGGACTTTATATATTTGGAAATTGTCAAAACTGAAATGTACTTTCCCTTCTTTCCTGGCATACCACAACATAAAACAGTCATATTGAAATCAAAGAAACAAACAAAACAAAACAAAACCAAACCACTTCTCTTTTCTTTTTCACAGTAGTCTTTTCCACGCTCAGGTCTTAAAAAGAAAATATTACATGTTTCACCACAATTTTTTTCAGTTGTTTAATGACAATGTTATAATGCTCTGAATTTGACTAAACAAAGTTGTGCACAATAAATTAGTCAACTAAAATACACTTTTACTAACTGCTTATCTCTTCGAAAGCATCAGCAACCTTGGCCTTGGCAGCTTCTCCATATTATACTGAAACATTAGAAAAAGTAGATAAAACCTTTTGCTGTCAAAGCATCATTTTTTAGTGATTAGTAGATGGAACATTAAATGAAAGGTTTATGTTTCTGTTATGGAATCTGACATCATAATAGTGAGATACAGCAGAGGTAACCTTCAAATGTATCTTCGTAAGATCTTTTATAGCTATCCAAAATTAGAAATTTTTAATACAGTTGAATAGATATCATTGCTCACAACATAATTTCAGTCAAGAGAGAGGAAGGTACTTAGAAAAAGACTTCTTATTTATACCCATTTTTCTTTTAGTCACAAACAATTTATTTCCTGTCATGTTGCTATTAAATTGTGTTTCTTATCTTCAGTTGCTTACTTGTCATTAATTTTGGAGGAGACTAATGTGTTGTACTAATAGAATTCTTATGTTTATTTTGAATACATTTTGATTTTATCCTATTCCAAGTGATTCAATGCTTGTTCAGAATAAGGACAAATGCATCGGATTCATATGTATGTAATCCATGTGTGGTTGTATACACATCAGCCTCATTTGGGTGTGTACTTTTTTTTTTTTTTTTAGTCCATACTTGATTGATTATCTGCTAAAAGTAATCCTTCAATGACAGTGATTTCACCTATCACTAATACTTATAAGTCAGATTCTATTTTCTTCATTAATCAGTGGATTCTCACATTTCTTAAAAAATAGGAAATAACTCACTGGTATTTAATTATTATTATCTGCATTCATTTGCATTGCTATGTCTTTAAAACCAAAATGAGTAAAACCACAGTTTCACAGAATTTTATGTCACAAGTCTGAGGCAAGAAAGCATGGCTGTGTTTTTTGTGAAGTGTTTGTGTGAAATTAATTATTATATTTAATTATATATGTTGTTCACTATGAGGTTACCATGACCAAGAAAAAAAAAAGATTTACATAAAAATTGTCCCTGTCATCTCAGTTAAACAACCGTCTTTCAAGTTCTCTCTTTCCTATTCATGGTATTTTTTTCATTACTTTGCTGAACATTTTTATCTGAATCAATGATATTTAAAACTTTGTTTTTCAAAAGCTTTTAACATTCCTACTACGTGAAATGGAAACTAAAATTCCAGTTCTTAAAACATAGTAATACTTGTTAACACAACAAGATGCTCTATACGCGGAGGGCTTTTTAATTTTTCTTTTTCTGTTTCATCTTGAACCATCACTGCCACCTCTGAACTTTAATTTTTGTATATTATCTTTGATTTTACAGTCTTAGATGTAGAAAAAGTTTCTTAAATGAAAGTTAGAAACTGAAATTATGAACAGTCAGACTTTGTTATTTCATTTTCTGTTGCCTAAAGACAGATGTATTGTGCAGTATGAAGACTGCTAAGAAACTTATTTAATGTTTAAGCTAATAAATGCCACTGGGTATTAAAAGAATCCTCACAACTGTAATGTCTATGAAGTTCTGGGAAAAAAAAATAGTAAAAATGTCTATTGTTCATTCAAACTGAGTTTCTTAAATTCATGAAGACTGAGAAACAGGAGCTTATACTTCAAGACATATCTATAATCCTGTGTTGCTATATTTCCAGTAAAAACAGTGGAGGATATTAAACATCTATTTCATGTAATCACAGAATCATAGAATAGTTTGGATTGGAAGGGACCTTTAAAGGCCATCTAGTCCAACACTCCTGCAATGAGCAGGAACATCTTGAACTAGATCAGGTATCTCACAGCCCCAGCCAGCCTGACCTTGAAAACTTCCAGTGATGGGGCATTGGCAAATTCTCTGGGCATCCTGTTCCAGTCTTTCACCACCCTCATCGTAAAAAAATGGATTCCTTATATCTAGTCTAAAAGTAACTTCGCTTAGTTAAAAAACATTACTCCTTGTCCTATTGCAACAGGCCCTACTAAAAAGTATGTTCCCATCTTTCTTATAAGCCCCCTTTAAGTACTGAAAGGCTGCAATAATGTCTCCCCAGAGCCTTCTCTTTTCCAGGCTGAACAACTCCAACTCTCTCAGCCTTTCTTCATAGGAGAAGTGTTCCATCCCTCTGATCATTTTTTGGCCCTCCTCTGGACCCACTCCAACAGGTCAGTGTTTTCTATGCTAAAGATTCCAGGGCTGGACCCAGTAGCTCTTCGGTTGTCCACTGATGTAGTCACTCCATCATCAGAAGTCACCAGGTAGGTCAGGCAAGACTTGCCCTGGGTGAAATCATGTTGGTTGTCTCAATTCACTTCACTGTCCTCTATGGGCTTAGCATAGCTCCTAGGAGGATCCGTTCCATGATCTTCCCAGGCACAGAAGTGAGGCTGACCAGTAGTTCCCAGAATCCTCCTTTCTACCCTTTTTAAAAATGGTTGTAGTGCTTCCCTTTTTCCAGTCACCGGGGACTTCACCTGACTGCCACAATTTTTCAAATATCATGGAAGGTGGCTTCACAACTACATCAACCAATTCCCTCAGGACTCTGGGAGGCATCTTGTCAGGCCCCTTAGATTTATATATGTTCGTATTCCTCAGGTGGTCACGAACCTGATCTTCTCTTACAGTGGGAGGGACTTTGCTCCCTCAGTCACACTTTTGTGGTCCAGTCACTTGAGAGGTGTGAGAAGAGAGATTGACAGTGAAGACTGAGGCAAAAAATTGTTGAGTACCTCAGCCTTCTCCTTGTCCATTGTTACCAGTTTGCTAGTTGTGTTCATCAGGGTGGGTATGCTTTCTTTGATCTTACTTTTTTGGCTGACACACCTATAAAAGCCTTTCTTATTATTCTTTGCATCCCTTGCCAAGTTCAGCTACAGTTGTGCTTTGGCCTTCCTGACCCCATTTCTACATAGCTGGGAAGCAACCCTGCATTCTTCCCAGGACACCTGTCTCTGCTTCTACTGCCTGTGCATCTCCTTCTTGTGCTTTATTTTGACAAGCAGGTCTCAACTCAGCCATGCTGGTCTCTTCCTTTCCTGATTTCTTAACACTTGGGGACTGAGCATTCTATGGTAAGCATTCTTAAAAGATCTGCCAGCTCTGTCCTGCTCCCTTGTCCCTGAAGGTGGTTTCCCTGAGGGTCCTATTGACTAACTCCTTGAACAACTGGAAGTTTGCTTTCCTAAAATTCAGGGTCCTGACTTTACTTTTCACCTGACCCATATCCTTTAGGATTGCAAACTCCACCAGTGCATGATCACTGTAGTGCAGACTGTCTCCAATCTTGACTTCACTGTTTAACTCACTCACATTGGTGACCAACAGATATAGTAATGTATCCCCTCTGGTAGGGCTGTCTATTACCTCCAGATTCCCTTGACAACCACCATCCCAAGGCTCCAAAACTGCTTTTGATGGCTGTTGGAATAGACATTGTTGCTTCATCACCACTCACATGGAAAATCAATAATGGATAATAGTTCAAGGGTAGTACCAGGCTAGGAAGTTTCCTAGAGATGTCCTTACATTGTGCCAAAGAAACGCAGCAGACGTTCCTAAGAGGAGGATCTATCCAGCATATTGGACCCTCTGTTCTCCTCAGAAAGCAGTCACCTACAACTATAACCTGTCTTTTCTTCTTTGTGGAGGTGGTCATGATACCGGAGGTAGGCCTTTCTGACTTTGGCAACATCTCTGGTATAGGTGAACCATCATCCACATCATCCATTGTCTGGCCTTCCATATCCAGACCCTCGTACCTATTTTATAGAGGCACCTGGGAAGGTGAGATGGGCAAGGAGGGGGTTTGCCTTATGCCCCAAGTATGGACTTGTATCCATATTCTTTTGTAAACACATACTTCCCTCCACATACCCAGCAAACAAAGAATGATGGCTATTGATCACTCTGTATCTTTTTTTCCCTACTCAAGGGTTTTTTGAAAACTGAAATCCCTCCAAATTTTGAAAAGTTGAAGCTGTCTGATATGTTAGCTGTTATTGAAAATGTGAGCATGAGCAGTTTGCCTGAATTCACACTCTCCTTTTCTGGGATCCCAATAGTTTTATACCTTCAGGTATTATATTAATGTGCACTAAGTCTAAGTATATTGTTAAGCTGCAGTATAATTATTTGAGGTCAAACTAGTGGAATCATAATGGAGATAATTTGAGATACTGTATACCTAATTTTTAACAAATAATGCAATTTTGAGATCAATTTAATATGCTTTAAAATAAACACTGCTTGAAATAAAGTAATAATCTTGTTTCCTGTCTTGTACTGTGGTAAACATACATACGGTACCTTATGTAATTTTATATTAAAGAAAAATAGTGGATTACAAATACAGTCTGTCTCACAGAGAAATAATAAAGAAAAAATATCTCTATAAAAAGACATTTTAAAATGGAAAAAAACTCTGGAATCAAGATCAGAAATAGAGGCATCATCTTGCATGCTGGAGCAGATCATCCTAACCATTTCTGTTGTGAGACTGTTTTGCAGACCTGACCTAGGGAATTTTCTAAGAAAGCACTGTAGCTTGCAAAATACAGTTGCTTTATGCTCCACTCTCACTTTCTGGTGAGATAAGTTTTCTTCTACTTGGCTATGTCTTCTACTTGGCTGCCTGTTCTCAGTAAATGAATTACAAAAGAACAGTTTACTACTTGCAGTAAAAGAATTGCAAAAAAAGAAAAAAAAAAAAATCTCCCCTAGCAGGACATATAAAGGAAGGAATTAGAAATATTGTAGGGGATCATCTATTTTGTATAAGACCAGAAGGAATCATATTTCATGTACAGTGGTAGCAGACAGCTCAAGGGATGTAAATAAAAAGAGATTTTCCTGTTCCACTTTATAATGCTTTCAAAGTGCAGGTTGGAAACTCCTAACTCACAAATTTAGTATTAATCTGGCATTACTCCAGACTGACCACTGACATGTTCATGTACACTTACATTTTTGTTCCCTGTGTGAGAGATCGTTAAAACTCACTCTTTCTATGATGCAGCAGAAGCTAGCATAATGGGAAATGGACCTTCATGGGAACTAGGATTCAAGAGAGCTTTGTGGTGATCATCAATGAATTAGTAGCAGCAAATCTGACTGTGAATAGCACAGATCCCTATAGTCCACGTAGCATTTCTAGTTCATTTGAATCCTATGCACCTTCATTTGTATACAAGAACTGCAGATCCACCATATCAAATTCACTCCTTCTAGCTCAGTACAGAGAAAAAATAAGTCTAGACTGTAAATTTATAGATTTGTTTCCTTCTACTTCCTTTTTTTTTGTTGTTGTTGTTTTTTTTTTTTTTGGTTTTTTTTTTTGTTTTTTTTTTTTCCCCCCTTCTTTTTTCCCTATAGAGAGCATTTGGGTGTTAGAGCACTTGAAATCCTGAAGACGAGACCTGCTCTGCATAGAGTAAGAGGGTGATCACTTCTGTACACGGGCATGAATGAAAGTCAAATGCAAAATAGTTGAGAACAATCCCAAGCATAAAATGCAGCTTTGTTGTGGAGATAAGGGGTAACAGCTATGTATATTCTCAAACTCTGGTCCTTCTGAGTCTTTCTTTATTACCTCCCATATTGTCCTGGGATGTTATCAGTCCACATACAGACCTCAACACTACTGAGATAAAAGACTTCTTTCACCCTTTGGACTATGTGTCTAAATGTCTGTGTGTATGAAGGTTTAAATTTTCAATTTCAGAGAGCCTGTAGGATGATATTTAGTTACCTGATCTGAAATTTTCTCTGAATATCATAAACCCCCAAATTTTATTTTCTGTTTTACCTATGATTTTATGAGTTTAAAGTGAATTTCTTATTCTTACTATGTTATGGTAGTATTACCATGTACATAATTTAAAGATGAGTAAATGTCAAGTCTTACTTTGCACCAAAATGGACTAGAATGTCAGTAAAAGTGAGAACATTGATTTTTCTTTTTATTTAGTTTTCTTTAGTTCTATTATTTCTTCTTTCCAAGATTATTATTTTTACAAAAATCTTAATTTTAATCTAAACCACTCATCTACTTTAAGATACCTTTAAAGCATTCATGCTGCTGCAAAACTCAAGACTTATGACTGTCTTTTAATATGGGCATATTTCTAGTCCACGGTCACTATAACTATCTGGATTTTCAAAATCATTACCAATATGTCAACTTTTTTGGAATATATATGACATTTTTATGTAATCCATAGGCCTAGAGGTTAGAATGCATTCTCCACATATGTTCATCTATTATCTGAACTTGTATTTTGTATCTTATAGTACATGGTGCCTGGATCTAAGTCTGAATCTAATTCATTCAGATGTAATGGAAAAAATCAACTTCCTATACAGATCACCTCTCTCCCAAGTATCTTACAAGTTGTATAACAACTATAAAAATTTCAGATCAATGTCTTGTGAATTACATTGCTTTCACATGGCCAAATCTATGACTCAGATTTTTCATGGGACCCTTGTGTTCTTCATTGTCCCCAGAATTGATGTCAAATGGCCAAATTTATCACAGCATTAAAAGAAAAAATGTTGTGTAATTTGATTACTTTGTTTCTCTATTGCCTGTCAGATTCTTATAATGAATAAAAATAAGATGTCCAGCTAAAATACAAAATATTGCTTTGAGGTGACCTTAGATCTTCTACTAGCTGCTAGTGGAGTGAAGATTACTAAGTTTCATAGGTTTTTATCACTGAAAAATAAATCTCCCTAGATCCCATAAAGTCTAGAATTCTGTATTTAGGTCTGCATTTAACTTAGATTTCTTCAAAAAGTTTGCAAACCTCTCAACTTTATTATGACCATAGATAATCCATTATCTTAGGGCTGAAATCATTAACTCTTGAGTTATTTTATTGTCTAATGACATTTTGCATGGATGCTTCTTGCTGCTGTCATGATTCTTCACTTTCAAGAAGCATTGATGGTTTGGGTTTAAATAAATGCCCTGTAGGTGTCTCCTTTCTATTGTATTTTTATCCTTCAGGTTTATTCATATTTTCAAAAAGAAACATTTGAAAATTCTTCTTCATTTTCAGTGCATGATATCTTTACACATGTTTTGGTTTTCATTCATGTGATTGTTTTCTTTCTTAGAAAACCTAAGAAGTTTTCTGGCATAATTAATTTAACCCTAGAGAACAGCAGGATCTTGGTGTGAATCTGCAGCATAGAAACCTCTATTGGATTAACATTACTGAGCAGTAGAAATATACAGAAACATAATATATTTTAGGTGCATATTTGGATTTTTTTTTTTTCCAAGGGAAGATTTTATATATTTATTAAAGCGACTTTTAGAATAATGCTATATTTGAAAACTGTTTTTTATGTATTCATGTTGTTAAAATGAGTTCTTATGTAATGTCTGCTTTTTATAACTATAGTCACTACTTTTCCCCAACCTTATCTCAAGTTAAGGAAGAAGAATTAAACTGAAAATTAATCCACAAAACACACTGCAATCTTGCGTATGCAATGAAATGAAAATATATCCACGCTCTTGATCATCTTGAAATCTGCAAATGAGGTTTATTAATTAAAGAATACTGGGAATTCAATTCCCAGATGCTTCAGAATTTATGCTAGAACTTTACAGTAAATTGATACTACTATGTAATAGTATATTGGCTCCCCTATATCTTAACACCAGTGAAATTAAAATGACCTGAGTTCCAGGAAGCCTACTTGCCTCTCATGATGTGAGGTTTAATGTGTGTGGATTCATATTTCAGGTTTAGTGCAAGCACTCCTCAATCTGAAGGCAAGTGCCCCCACCTGCTGCTAAAGGAGCAATCTCTTTCTGTGTTCATTAGAGCATTGCTGGGGCTAGCTAATCATAGCAGCTCCTTGATGCAGCTCATACACATCTCCCTCTAGACAGGAATCTCGATGAATATTATTAGATTAAGCTATCTGAAATGCTGATTTTCTGGCTCCTAGCCACATTTTTTGTCCATGCAGGGGCCTTTTATGGCTTAATAATGCTTTGCAGAATTACAACACTTAAGTAAAAAACCACTAAAGTTAAAAGCTTGGAAAAAGATGGATTATGAGCTTTTCTTTACTTTGATGAGGTTTCTGTTAAAAGGATAAGATGCTTTGGATCCATTAAAATGTTCCCAGATAGAGTGGTATTTCTTCTGAGGTTTGTTGTTGCTTTCTTTAGACTGTGAGGATTGTAATCATTTGTGTATATTTTCAGACTTGTTTTACATCAAGAAATCTCTGAAATTTCTGTCTTAAGGTGTCTGGTTCTTTTCTTTCCTTCTACTCCAGTGTTTCTATCAGGTTTTGCTAGCATTTCGAAAGAGATTTCTGCTAATATCTGTTACACTCCTAAGAAGGAGAATATCTTCCTATGTGTCACTATTGTGAAAGCTCATGGGTACTTCCCAGCAAGAGAAGAGGGCTGCTGTTATGGCTGACATCAGCTTTTTTTTTTTTTTTTTTTTTTTTTTTTTTTTCTATTCTCTAGCAGGAATGTGAACTTTCTAGAGAAAATATGGATGTTCCTAGTTTTCCTTAATATTATAATTATACTTCCCAGTCATCTCCAGTGCTTATGTTTGGTTGTTTTATAATCTCAGTAGAGAAAGAGGTAATAACATTTGGAGCTTCATTCTTCACCCTATGGTGGATCCTCAAGTATTCTGCATTTTTATTATCTAAACATTTATCCAACACAGAACAGGTGCAGTTAGTCCAGCAGTGCAAGGGTACTGTGTACAGACTAATAGGGCACTCATTTGAGATGCCAAAGTTCCAGATTCAGGTATCTACTCTTGTTACTACTAATAATTCTGTAAAATGGCTAAACTCCAAAAGATTTAAGAAAATGTTAGGTTGCAGAATATCTGCCTTGGAACGTAAATTCTGCATTGATGTTAATCTGAAAAATAGCATCTAGTACAGTCAGAAATTCAGTGACCTTCCTTCTGCTTCTTAGATCAGCTTCATATTCAGTAACATTATCGCAGGGTGATCAGTTTCTAACTTTTGTTTCTTTTTGTTACAGCATTTCTTCTTGGCAGAGAAGGAAGGACCAAGATAAGGCATGGTAATTCTTTTTCATCCATGAAGAAATGGAATTTTTATCACCACTATGCCTCTGTAGCAAAATCAGACTGCTTAGGTTAAAGCACCAGCTAAAGTGCAATTGTTATAATTAGCCTCAGTTAAAGCAAAACTATTTAACTTTGAATTGAAAGGAACTGGAGAAGAAATATTCTCATACTGACTAACAGCTGAAAGAGAATTAAAGAATCTCAGATTTACAACTATTCTTTGTTGTCTTCAGCATGAGACTGATACTTGAAGGTAACAATTTGCATGTGAAGGAGTATTTGATGTGAATGAAACTGCAGGAAGGGGCTTAATCTCAGCTGAGATCCTTATCTGTGCAGGGTCTATCATGTACTGCACAAGTGTTCGAAGCATTAGGTTACTGCACAGTACACAATTTTTTTTTCAACCTCTTCCTGCCCAATGAATAAGCTATATTCAGAAGGATTTTCAGAAACACATTTTTCATCCAAGTCTGTTCTCTCACTTTGGCTTAGTAGTGATGTGAATCTGAGATATCTAAGTAGCTCACACTTTAAAAACAGATTTCTAAGTTTTTTTCTTACTACTGTGAACCTGTTGTTTAAGAAGTTGTACAATTTCCACTTGTGAATAGGACTAGCTTTTTTCCACTGAGAGAATACACTGAAATAGCAGATCATACTTTCAGCGGCAACTGTTTCTGAAGAAATGAAAAAAGTAAATATAATACTATAGGTCTTTTCTACTTTGATTGAGGAAAATAGAATGGAATCACAGCACTGAGAATATTATGTATAATTAAAAAGGGTTTTCAAGGAGAGACAAGATTTACATTTCATTTCACACTTCTCTTTAGATACCCCTTTGTCCACTTTGTTTTTCCTTATTGTTTCTGAACATCACAAAGCATATCACATCACTGAAAATAAGGAGCAACAAGAGAGTTTTTCAAAAATAAAAGTACAAGACAGAAATCAATTGAAGAAGATTTTGTAGGTAAGTTTTAATGAAAGTGAAATAAAAACAATCTTGATAGGCTAACAAGTGTTTTGATGTGAGAGTACATGATGGCTTTTTTCTCTCTTTTCCAGCTAAAATCAATGAAACTATTTCAATGTCTTAATTCCTCTTCTGTTCTAAGGAAGGGTTGATTCTCAATACACTCTGGGAGTTATGTTTGATCTGCTCTTAGAAAGTGTTATCACTACAACCACTGTAAATATAGTGATGATGAGAATTTTTTTTTTTCTTTTTAATAGTCATGGCAAACTACTACTTAAAAAAAAATCATTCTCTGCAAACGAAGTAAACCAAGGAAAAATAAATAATGAGTGTTATTTGAATGGTAATATGAGTAACGTAATGGCTTTGTGTAAGTGACTGTGTCTGCTGTTTTGTCTCACCATTGTTGCCTCATTACCATCTCCTGAGCTGTGGGATGGTGTAAGACTGTTAGACTGTGCCAGCTGACTGTTTTGACACTGCAGCACTACCTAAACTGGGTCTTAACATTCTGTTGCCACAAAGAAGTATGTCCTGAAATATCTCTGAAAAAAAACACAGTGTCTGCCCGAAGCTGGAGCAACTACATCTTTCGTAATATCTACCAAGCTGTGTTGCACACAGGGCTGGGGAAAAGTCAGGATGAGGAGGATACGTGGAGGCTGAAAAAGTCACTGGCCAACCCCCGCCCCCAGTACGACCACCGTGAACAGCTGGGCATGTGCACATGGAGAAACACAGGGCGGTGAATATGATAATGATCTCTGTGGAAACGGGCAGACTGATTGTGAGGATGATAAAAGGACTGCGTACTCTTCTCTCGAGGGATCCCCCATCACCTGCACCAAGACCAAACCCATGGGATGCCACTGGATTCGTGGTGGTGGGAAGCTTGCTGCATCTCTTCCATTTGTTTGCTTAGCTGTTCTGACCTTATCTGCTTCCCTCCGTCCTATCGCTATTACCTCTTTTTACGGGAATAAAGTTTGAAAGGTTGTACGGCATTTGACTACATTTGTGTCTTAATCTTGCTCTTGGGTTTGTATCAATACCTCCCTTGACATTGGATTGGGACACTTTGTCACTATGGGAATGATTGCAAAAAAGTTAGCACTATAACAGGAACCTCATTTACAAATATGACTGAGCCAGTAATGATTCTGAGATGAAGACAGAATATCCTTAGGTCCAAAACCATGTAAATTGAAATATTTTTTAGTTGCAGAATATTTTCTTGCAATCAAACAATGTGCAAACGAATAAAAACACAACAATAAACACAAAACCAGAAAGTTAATAGGCATGTTACAGACATGGCAAATTAGCACTTTACATATTTATGACTCTTAAATCAACAGTACTTTGAAGTAATGCAAAACAGTCTAACATGAATTAGAAGTGTGTCAAACATCAAAGAAAAAATCCATTAAATCCATATTCATCCAATGTTTTCTGTTATTTAAAGAAAAAAAATCCATGGTAATGCAACATTAAATTAAATATTTGGATGTCATAACATTCAAGATGCTAACTTTTACTCTTCATTTAAAAGGAGGCAGATTTTATAGCATCATATATAACTATAGAAGAATAACAGCAAGAACAGTTTGTGTACAGTAACTTGTGATACTGTCAAAAGGAAGTCAAAATATTACTAGCCAATATATTAAATATTTTCTTTAAATTGAAAAAAGTTCTGGATGAAAGTTCTCATCAATCATATGAGAGCTCAATTAAAGTGTAGAATTTAAATATATAGTAGTTTAAATAATTTTGTTTCAAATATTATGAAAAAATAATCTGAACTAATTATCTTTTCCCAAACTCTAGTTACAACTGATTATATGGTCGCCTTGTTGACACACTCTTCAAATGTTTAAAACCCTGATTTGCCTATCTAGCCAAATGCATAATTGACATGCATAATTTTATGCATATAAACTTAAACACCAGATCACTAGAATGGCTGTTTTTTCTAACATAGAAATGAGAGTTGCTAAATTTTAAGTAACATTGATCTAAAATGTTTCCAACTATGTTGAACTAGTTTTATTGCTAGCGTATGGAATACAAAGTGAAATTCTTTGAAGCCCTTTATCTGAACCTACAGTAGCCTAATAGTGTTGAACTGACAGCTCACTGAAAGGCACTCTGTTTTGTTTTCACTAATTCCCTTGTGCTCATTATGGTATTTCCTGGATCCCCATTTGGCTGATTCAGTTCACTAAACCAGCAGAAATCAAATCTAGGGAGAAAAAGGGTAAGTGAGAAAATTTCCATTCATCATTGACAGAGTATCAAAGAAGAGTCTTATTCCCTGTAGGACCCAATACAAGTGAAGGGCACATATTTTCGTTAACAAGGAAGTAAAATTATTTCTCAAATATTTCTTACTAACAAAGTCTGAATTTATGACAAGATGCATATAAAGTTTCATCATTAATTTGTACAAATACAATTTTTCTGTTCTTCATTACAAGAACAGATCTTCACAGAATTATAGAGCAAATAGTTGTTCAAACTAATCTAAGAAATGTGACACTATAGTGCATGACAATAAGCCAGAGGAAAAAAAGAACCAAACCATGAGCTGGAACAGACTGTTTTTAGTAAACAGTGAAAATAAAAACCAGCATTTTCATTTATTCTTTCTGAATATTTTCTATACCAAGGAGTAGGGTAATACAGTGAAGGCACCTGCTAAAAATTAAGGTAGCTCTAGAAAGGGAAGAAAATTGGAAGACTGAAAATGAGAAAATAAAATTGAGAAAGATAGAGAGAAATTACCAAAGACTGTGAAGTTAAGAGGATGGATCAAAAAAAAAAAAAAAAGCAGCCTTCATCTAAGTTGTATTACAAAAATGTAAGAACTAGAAATGTACTTTCATAAACAAAACATGAAGCCATGAGCTAGCTGGAAATAATGGCTGTTTTTCATGCTCTCTCACTGAAAGAAATACATTAGGATAACCCTGCTGAGCTAGCAGTCTTTGAAAGCACATTACATAGGCTGGTGAGTTCACTTTTCAGGCAGATTTTCCAAGGTTCATCTATCTCTGAGTTTAATATAGTCCTCTGTTACAGTCTTTATAATGTCATAAGCCTATATTTGCCACCAGGTATTACCTCCTCAGTTTTATATTCAAATCTTAAACGGATCAATCACATCAGGCTTTAAGACCTGGGTCTGATGTATATGGATTACTGATCTGTAGAAGGTTGTTTCTACAGCAAAACCAGCAATGCTATTTTCAGCTGAAATCTGTAGTCTGATTCTGCATTAAAAATAAATAAATAAATAAATAAATAAATCTATATGACTGTTATCCTGATCACATCTCAAAAGAGAATGATAATTATTTTTTTTACTTTATAGCTTCTTTTATTTTTTTTACTTTATAGCTTCTTTCCTTTTTCAGTGGCATCTATAACCTATATGTAAAATATTCCAGTTATACTTGATGCTGTTGTCAAATTACCTGTGGATGTTTTCAGTTGTTTGGGTTTTTATCCATTTCTAATAAGATCCACTTTTGAATTTATCATAGCAAAATGGCTATGATAAATGAGGAACGGCTGAATGGCTGGGCCTAGAGGCCCAAATGAAGCATGAATTTTATTAATGTTTTCTATATAATAAATAGGGAGAAGGGGAGGAAATCAGGAGATCTGGAAACAACACAGAATTTTAAAATGTCTGAGTCTGAAATTTCATTCTGAGATTTAAAACATTTTAAACTTTGGATCTTGTCTTTTTTTTTTCTGTGAACATAAACTGAGAATCGTTACCAAAGACGGTGTATTGTTTTTACACGACAAGGTTTTGGTAGCAGGGGCGTGGGTGGGGGCTGCAAGGGTAACTTCTGTGAGAAGAAACTAGAACCTGCTCCCATGTTGAACAGAGCTAGTTCTAGCCAGCTTCAAGACTGACCTGTCACTGGCTAAAAATGAGCCAGTCAGGGAAGATGGTAGTACCTCTGCAATAATATATTTAATATGGGGTTAAAAATTGCTGTGCAAGAGCTGGGAGAGAGGAATGAAATAGTGTGAGAGAAACAGTCCTACAGACATGAAGGTCAGTGAACACGGAGGGTGAGGAGGTAGAGATTCCCCTGACGCCCCTGGAGAAGACCATGGTGAAGTAGGTTGTCCTCCTGCAGCCCATGGAAGACCATGGTGGAGCAGATATCCACCTGCAACCCATGGAAGACCCAACACCAGAGCAGGTGGATATGTCATGACGGCAGCTTCAGCCTGTGGAGAGCCCATACTAGAGCAGGCTCCTAGCAGGAACTGTGGCCCATGGAGAGGAACCAATTCTGGAACAGTGGGGGTTGGGAGAATGTTTTTAGATTTGTTCTTATTTCTCATTATCCAACTGTGCTTAATTGGCAATAAATTAATTTCCCCAAGTAAAGTCTGTTTTGCCTGTGATGGCACTTGGCAAGCAATATCCCTGTCCTTATCTCAGCCCATGAGATTTCCATCATATTTTCTCCCTCGTTTTTGGTAGAAAGGGAGTAAGAGATCAGCTTCATGGGCACCTGGTGGCCAGCCAAGGTCAACCCAGTACAGAAAGTAAACCACACCTGTGAAGATGTCATTTGGCCCCACTGTGGATCTAACAAATGTAATCAAAATCCACAATCTATACTTCTTTAAAAAAATCCCAGATTTTATCACTTCAAGATTCTTTTCTTCTAGGAGGCTAAGCTTGGAATTTGTGTCTTAGTTACGTAAGACAGAACCAAAATGTTGGCATAAATGGATCGTATTCCAAAGACTTCAGAATATACTCAAATAAATCTAATTTAAATAACGCATATCAAAAATCTTAATCAAGTCTATACTCTTCAGGCATTAAAACTTAAAACTATCAAGGAAAGCAGAAAATAGAATCAAACGATATAGTAATATATTAGCCAGTTTAAACATGATTGTGAGAGGGTTTTTCATCCTTGTATCCATTTAGTTCAGGATATTTGTATGATTGGATTATAACTACATTAAACAGATACTGCCATCCTGAGAAGAAGAAATACTTCATTTCAGTAGTTATGCAAATATACTACAAGTACTTATTCAATGAGTATTCATTTTAGGAAGAAGACAGGAATACTGAAATAAAGTTTTTTTTTACTGGAAAGCCAGAATGGATGAATATAGAAAAGGTTACCATTATGCCTTTATCAATTATTATGGTATTCAGGGCAATTTACATTTCGCATTTTTAACAAGTCTTTGGAACTTTCTTAGAATATTTAGTACTGAGTTATCTGTGAACACTGTCTAATTTATTCTAAATTTATTGCTGAATAATTTCTGCAAATGGGTTTTGATAGGTTTGTTGGATGCACTTACTTGAAACACAAGATGTTATTTGAATCATCAGTCACAACTTTATCTTGCTTAATTAATTGCTGAATGTACTTAGAAATTGAAAACATACCTTGCAAAGCAATAGGTATTCTGGGACCTTGCTGAATGTAGACATACAGAATATCTTCCATAAAATGTAAGTAAAATGAAGATTTTTCTCATAAAACATGTTCAAATTGTGGAGAGATTTTTTTTTTTCTTTAAGTATCAGTGAATTTTTTGGTGCTGTACAATAGTGAGTTAATTTCAGAACTGTCAGAATGAAATTCAGTTCCCTTATTCTCAGTGTGAGAAGATTCAAGAAGAAACCATATTTTATAACCAACAAGTTATGAATGCCACAAGTAGATGGGCATTTCAATTCTCTTTGAAAGATTCTATTAAAAATATAGGAATAGTGATTCCTACTCCTTTGGTCAGAAGCTTTCCCTCATGGATGAACTTAATAAACACCTTTCTTATAAATTAGGTTAGGAGACACTGTTAGCAATTGCTCTAAGCTGTAGGGTATGTTCCTAATCCTTCCCAATGAATCTTAAATTATTTTGTACACATTGGTGCAGCCACAGTGTTAGAGATAAAAATTTGAATGGTTAAGATTATGACATTTGAATCCTAATTTTTGTGATGATTTAAAAATATGACTAAGGATCTCCTTGTACTCCCGGCTGCTACTTACCCATCCACCTGGGAGAGTGTTTTCAGTTTTATGGCTCCATTAGTTAAAGAAAACTTTAAGTAATGAGAATCAATAACTTATAGAGGATATCTGACTTTGATTAAAAAAAAAATAAATATATAAACAGATGCAATCACAGGATTTCTACAAGTTATCTTTTTTTTTTTTTTTTTTTTTTTTTTTTTTTTTTTTTTTTTTTTTTTTTTTTTTTCCTCTGTTGCATTGACTTTACAGAATGCCTGACTTTGGCGGTTGCCCAAAGATTGTCCATGACTGGAAGTGTCAAGGAAACTAGTGCAACACTCAGGTTGCCACTTTTTTCATAATTATGTGATCGTCAGCATGAGGAAAGGCCACTGCTAAGCTACATGTTATCCTACCATGCAATGCTACCAACAGCTGATATATTACCATATGTAATGGTAACAACATAAGTTGGCATGTTGGTATGATACTAACAGTTCTTCTGAATTCTTATGTAGAGAGTCATTATCAACTAGGAAAGAGTTGCATTAATTTTAAAGCTATTACAGAAAGCCAAGTACTGCGATTTGAACCCAAAGAACAACCAAGCACCGCACAGACATTCACTCAGCCCTCTCCCCTCAACAATGGGAAGGAGAAAATATAGTAAAAGGCTCAGGAATTGAGATAAGGACAGGGAGGGATGACTCACTCATTATGGTTATGAACAAAAGACAGACTCCTCAGGGGAAGAAAAAGAACATCAATTTAATTCAAACACTAACAACCACACTTAACAAACAGAGTAGGACAGTGAGAAGTATAGCCACATCTTCAAAACATCTTCCCCTCAGCTCTCCCCTTATCCCAGAGCCATCTTCACTCCAGATGTCTCTGTTTTCTCCTCCACAGCAGTGTAGGAGGCAGGGAATGAGGGATGTGGTCAGTCTGCCACTCTTTCTTCCTCAAGGGGACGAGTCCTCAGATTCTTCCACAGTTCCAGCATGGGATCCCTCTCACGTAAAACAGTCCTCCATGAGCTTTCTCTGACATGAGTCCTCCTCACAGGTTACAGCTCTCTTCAAACTACTCCAGCACGGATCCCTCCCACATGTTGCAGTCCTCCCAGTGCCAAACTACAACAGCAGGAGCTTCCCACAGAGTTCTGGCTTTCTTCAGGCACAGCCACCTGCTCTAGTGTGGGATCTTCCATGGTCTGCAGGTGGGCATCTGCTCCGCTGTGGACCTCCATGGGCTGCAGGGGCACAGCCTGACCTCTCACCACGGGCTGCAGGGGAGGCTCTGTTCTGGCGCACCTCACACACACACACCCACACCCACACACACCTTCCTCTTTTTTTTCCACTGAACTCAGTGTTTATATAGGTGTCTCCCTCAGAACCCCTCCTTAAAACTCCAGCTCCTCCTCCTAGATTACCCTTCTTAAATACCTTATAACAGAGGCGCAATCTCCATCACTAATTGGCTCAGCCTTGGCGCAGTGGTGGATCCACCTTGGAGCCAGGGGAGCTTTGAGAAACTTCTCACAGGGGATCACTGCTGTAGCCCCCTCCCCTGCTACCAAAAACCCCATCACACACACAAACCCAACAGATCAAATTTAAAGCAAAACTTTTTCTTTGCTCAATGCAGGTTAAACTGCAGAAAACAACTCAGTTTACAGAAGAAAGATAAACTGCCTTTTCAAAAGCAAAATACTTCCTATTAGTCACTTTTTAGATAGGAGGAATTTTATGGACATTCTCCAGGAGGATAAAATGAGACAAGTGATATAACTTGCCCAGAATTTATGAACTGTTCCATCCAGTTCTGTACAGTAAATATTAACAAAGTTCTAAACTCACTCCAAAATTGTGACCTTCTAATTTCTACTAATGGTTAATTTAAGATGAATTTGAAGCTATTAATCCAATTTCACCCCAATAACCTGAACTATAAATTAAACTTCTGTACACAGGAACAAAATTTTGTTTTTTGTCCTGACCAATATTTATCTAGAATTCCTTTTGCATAATGTGAGTTTTACCATTACCACAGTACAGTAGGAGCCACCACAAGAAGAGATATACATGCTATCTGAAATAACTCTTTAATAAAGTAATTATTCCATATCAGAAGTTTAGGATTTCCCCCTAGCAGTTTTCAAAATCAAACAAGCTCTTAGGGCAAAGATCTGTTGTCTGCACATAAGTGCCTGGGAGGACCGATGGGAAAATTGTGACTTCTTTCAGAAATACTTAGAAAACAGATGCGACACTTTGGGAAACTCAAACGGTACTTTATACCCTCCTATATGTGAACAGCTGTTACAAGCCTTGTATGTCAACTGATTTTTAAAAAATCTGCAGAATTGCTCTGGGAAATCATTACAGGCACTGCAATGTATATTTTAGTAATAACTGACAAATAGTTATTTTTGCTAGATACTTATATTCAAGTTGTAAGAATAAAAATTTCAATGACAAGCTACACTAGAATGTTATAAAGAATTAATCTAGTTTTACCATCATAAAACATGGGGTTTTTACTGACATAAGAAAATACTTGAGTAGTCGTGATTGTGATGTGTCTTTTGTAATAATTACTATCTAAACCCATTTTTGATAAATCATGCTATATGCCTGAAGCTTAGCAAAGAATAAGCAAATATTAAAATCTTCTATGGAAATAATCACAGCTTTAGGCATTGACAAATTTGCATAGTAAGGCTTAATAACTATTGGCAAAAGTTGATAGGGCAGGAATGAAAAAGAATTCTTCATTTATTCACTGGTCACACTCTTTTCTTTTTTTGCTTTGAATATAGCATTCTAAAGAAAATTAAAAGAAATCTTTTTGCTTTTTGAAATGACCAGAGAAGTACACTGGGAGCTACATTTCACATTGGTTAGAAGGCTTTGTTCTGACTGATAGCATGTCTCCCACCAAGATCACATAGCCATCCCTCAGTTCCCTGAACTGATCAACACCTTTCTGCACAGTGTTGGCATCTTAAAATACTTTTTGTTGATATTAAGGTCCCTGAAAATGATATACATATATATGCATATATATATAGATAGATAGATAGATAGATATACACACACACACATATATATGCATATATATATATATATACACACAAAAATATATGTATTCTTCTGTAAAATAACTCATGTAAAAATTGAAATTAAATCTAGTTTACTGAAGCAAATTCATCAGAAAGATACATCTTATTTAATATTATTGCCTTAAAGATATTTTTTTTTTTAAATTAAGCCAAGCTATCAATAACATTATTTGCTATTCTGTAAGCTTGAATATTTATGTCTTAAAGTATAAACTAAAATACAAATAAATTTTGGGAATGAAATATTAAGAAACTAGAATACCATAGTAAATCATAACGGGACTAGAAAAAGCCTTCTGAGTCACCAGTTACAGTCTGCTGCTGCAGGCAACCCTACCATATAATGTCTGCTGAACTGATCAAAATCCATTTATTCACAGTTATAGTTCTGGGGTATTTGCTGGTTTGCTTTGTTCCTCTTTTTTATTCTTTATCAAGATAGTGGTTTATAATCTTCCTTCTCTAATATTTTAAAGTCCCTTCATTCCTGTATAAATTCAGTGGTGGTTAGGGTTTCTTTTTTAACAAAATTTTTCCTCTCCCACCCTGCTTTTTTTCTTTTCAATTTCTTCTTTGTTTTTTTCATATATGTTTCTCTCTCACACACCTATTTCCTGTTTGTCTCTTCATACACAACACACAACACACACACACACACACACACAAAAAAAAAAGTTGCACCTAACAACTATTGCCTACCTTTGACATCTTGATATAGTTACACAAATAGCTGTCCCTTAGTCATCATTTTGGCAAGTTATTCTTACCAAGTTGCTTGAGGACACATATACTTTGACTTCAGTTATTCCAGAATAGAAAATATTTCAGACAGTCTAATGTTGATACCAACCTGACCTGCAAAACAACTAAGCTACTAAATGATCTGAAGTTTTCAAAAAATACCTGTAAGATAAATGGCATTCTGGAATTCTCATCTCTGCATTTTACATTGCAGGTGAAATAGAAATAGTAATGGAAATAGGTCTCTGGTCTTTCAAGAGTATATTCTAGCAATTATATCATATAGTCAAACTGTCTTTTGCTGGATTTTTCCATTTTAAGGAATTTTTTTCTGGCTACTGGTTGGTGTAGTTTTAACAGAAGGACCAGAGAATGCTCATTGAGTTTGTGGTGGAAGTCCTCCCTAAAGACTGAAAAATGTAATTTCTAGTAATTCAGGGTGAGAAATGTTAGAAAGCGTTCTATTCCCAGATCAAATGCCCTCTGATCCTCAATGAGTGCTATGCAAAAGGGTGCAGCATCAACAAGGGTTGCTATATTTTAAACAACCCCACCCCCCAAAACAAAATGTTCCATAACTGTACAGATGAATAACATGACATGTTTACTTTGCATGTAATTTCTTGAACTGCAGATTTCTATCCTCACACCAACAAATTCATAAACCCATACTTCACTGTCAGATGCTGACAGATGTCTAGGATGTCTTTTAGTATCACCGCTGTAAATTACAGTTCCATGTGCATATATAAATGCAGCGTTGGTCTACTTACAGAAGTACAAAGCTACAAATAGGTCCATTCCAGATATATCTGGCTATGTTACTGAAGGCTCCTTTTAACCATCTCTTGCACTCTGCTTATGACACTTGGTTTTATACTTGGTGTCCTGGTTCAGCTAGGACAGGGTTAAGTTTCCCCAGCAGAGAGGGGGAAGGGATCTCCAGCTGGATTATTCATACCGTGCTGATGTCAGGTCCAGGCACGGCAGCGTGGGAACTTTTTCCTTTATGGCTTTGGTCTCAGGGAGCATTGCGAATGAACTGTCCGTAACCGCTGAGGTATTTCTCTGTATATCTTTTGTCTTGTTCACTGTTATTGCTGTTTATTGTTGTTATCATTGCCACTGTTGTTGTTCAGATTGTCTATCACACTGTTGTATTAAATTTCTTCTTATTTTAACCCGGGGTTTGCGCCCTACTTGTGTCCGAGGGTTGGGAAGGGACAATGGCAATGTGGTCTCCGGTCCCAGCAGGGCCTAAACCAACACATTTGGTCAGCAAGTATTCTTAACCTCATTAGTATCCAGATCCTTTTTTTCAGTTGTGACGTACGTATCCAGGTATGAACACATACCACAAAGCATGGAATTGATCTAGCTTTAACTCAGAAGTCTAAAAGTGGGCTTTAGATCTCATAAGCTTAGTTAATGGATAAATACTGCCAGAAAGAGTTTATTTCATCCTTCCGTGCTGCACTTTCATCAGCTAATTTTTATATATATATATATATATATATATATAAACCTATGGAAAAATTCCTGATACTCTTTCTGAGGTTTCATTAAGTTTCAATGACCCACATATGGGTCTGGTGATATACAGTGAAAGACAGACCTTGCAGCTAGGAGCAGGAGAGGGGAAGTGATAGGGATGGAGAAAGCTCTGAGAGGAGTGAGGAAAGAGCAAGCTTATTCCTCGGCTTTAGTGACACATAAAACCAAAGTAATTTCATGCAGAATGTTTCATCTTGAAGTGTGTCCTATTAATGAGTTGAAGCATCTTCCTGCTCACAATAAGGTCTTTTTACTCAATTTTAAACTATAATTACACAAGCAGATAGAGACATACATTCTTTCCATCTACACTCTGATCTGTGTGTTGTAGGTAAATCTCATAACTGGGCTTGAGCTGATACCTCCTGCCTCTCACCTAAATCATATCTCATGGGCAGTGATCAGTTCCTAACTTTCTTTATCCAAAATATGAGTAACTTTAACACTTGGACCTGTGAGTTAAACCCCTCGAAGTAAAGTCCTCACTTTTTGGCTCTAATGTGTTCCACAGCATTAAAGTATATTTTTAATCGGGTTTCTGTTACCATTCTTCATAAAGTCTAGATTTTTGTTTTTCTTCAGAATACCACATAATGACTGAAATAAAAGAATTTCTGCACTAGACACTTTAACAAACTGCACGTGTCTTCATTTTATACTCACATAAATACTCATACTGTAATTGTGTTGGAATATTGTTTCTATGACACAATATTATGTGAGCACCTTTTAATCATAATTACTCATTCAGACATCTACACAATTTATTACAAAAATGGAATTAAAATCCCTGAAGCATTCTGTGACTTAAAAATTGTTGTTAGAGTGTTCTGAAAATTGAGTGCAATATAAATAGAACACTGATACAATTTGTCAGCTGTTTTAATACATTAATATTAATAAAATTCACCCTTTTCTAAGTCATTCAGGGAATGAGAAGAAAAGTTCCTTATCGTATATATAGTGCTCTTGTTTCACTGAAATAAAGGAGCTACACTAATTTGTATCCCTTAAGAGCAAGGGATATGTCTGTGTGAAGACACCAATGGTGAATATGTTCAAATCTATAAATTTCAGTCAGTGACAAGATAATTTCAGATTCTTAGGTGGAAAACTGCATTTTTTCAGGCTTACTGGTGTATATAGTATGAGGAAATGGTTACCACATGGTCAAGTGGGAGATCTGGTGAAAGCCATTCTTTGTCATAGATTTCTTGTGTGACTTGGGAAGGTCTCATAATCTTTAGATCATTTAGTTCCCTACTTATGAAAAAAGCAGAACAGTCTTCTGAAATGTTTTTCTCTCATGCACAGACTATGTGTCCCTTTGGCAGCTACAGAAGAAGCTATGGCTTGATAATCTACCTCCAAACCACTGTCAGTGAATTCTCCTCATGTCAAGTGCTGAAGACTTTCTTATTTCCTGGCAACCCGTAGAAACCTATCAGAGCTACTCAAATACAAGCGCACATGCATATATGCTTCTTATTGCTTCCTTCTGTTCCTTGCTGCTGCTGCTGTGAACTCTGTCACCTGTGTGGAGTGCACTGATGCAAGTAGCCAGTATGTGAGGAGGGAATTGGACCCAGAGTAAATCTTTTTAACAATGATACCGGATATTAATTCTAACATGCATATAAAAGATTTGTCATAACTACTCTAAACATTACTGTAACAGAAATGCATGTAAAATCCTAAAAACATTTCCCAGACTTCAGAACTATTTTTCTTGGTATGCCACAGTCAGGGAAATTTAATCAGAAATGCTTAACAGCTTTCAAAAATATTTTAGAAATTCTGGATACAGAGACTATTTATTTTTAATTAGGGTGTAAAAATCTTTGTTAACATCCATATTTACAACTTCAGTTGCTTGCTTTAGGGTATTTTTACAAATATACCAAACATTTCATAATTTTAAAATTGCATTTGTGTTTGAAAGTGAACAGGTGAGAACATGTTACAAGAAATTGATAAATGTCATGGTTTGTTGTGCATATGATGACATTTCATAGAAAATAATATATATTTATTAACAATGAAATGAGATAATGAGATCGAGGTTGCGCATTTTGTCTTTTAGCTTGAAAAATTTCACTGAAATCAAGAGACAGAGGGTACTAAAGAACCTTAAGACTACCATTTCAATTCTGCTGCAACAGTTCAGTATGCAAAAATCTTATTATCTTAACGATGAGTATCGCTGTATCAGCCTTCATCCAAATTGTAGAGCACTTCTGGTGAATAGAGGATATTTATGCTCTCTCCTTGCTGTTTTGTCATGGTTAAGGGAAAATACAAGAGGTTACCTACAAGCTAAATCTCTCTGAGAGATTCTTAATACCCATAAAAAAACTTCTGTGCCTGTTCATTTAACAAAGACTGTCTAGGAAATATTTGAGTAGCCAATAAATACAGACATTCTCCCCATTGAAATATTTATTCATTGGTTTCAGATCAATTCTCAAAAGCAGCTTTTTAAAATAGAGATGAATCTGAAAATCATAAAACAAATAACTGGATAATAATCTCGTCCATATTACTAAGGGATACAGTTTTGCACATGGTGCTCAAATAGTTTATTACATTTGCAAGATGGCTACTCACATATCAGTGTTAACTCAGTTTTCCATGCAAGTTAAAAACAAAAACAAAAAAACAAAAAAACAAACGTGTCCACAGTCTTTGTTTTCAGTCTCCAAGACACAAAGAAAGGGATTGGCAAAACTGCCTATTTGTTACTTAGTCTCTTATGTGCATAAAACTCTGTTTTGAACACATAATCTGACTGAATTATTAGCTTCTTAAAAAGGGAGTACCGTGGTAAACATTTCTAAGGAACATGTTTTCCTAGACGATACTGCAGTAAATAATGTTGTTCATTATTACTGAAAGATTAGTTCTGAATTTCATCAACAGCAACCAAAGAGAGTGAAACAAGCTGCAGCTGTAAATTCCTTTCCAAAATGTCCTTTGTTATTTTGAGATTAAGACCCTTGAATTTTAAATCTTTCTTGACTAATGTCAGTTAGTTCAAATGATTCTATTTACATTTTAACTCTAACTAAATCCTCAAGGCCAAAAGTTAAAAGTGTTAGATCATCATTCATCATAAACCTATCAATAGCTCAGTTTTCTATGTGCTTAACCTTTTTGAGATTTGGCAGCTGAGCTTCTGCATTTCTGGAAGATATAGTAGTGTAAATCAATCATTTCATTAACAGACATACTGCACTGATTTTCTTTGGACAACTACTGCATCGCAGGACAACAGCATTAAGAATGGTCCATTTGACTTCACCACTCTTTGTCAGTCTGGATTATGATTTAATGTTCTCTTCAACTGGGAGTTTTATACCCAGTTGTAGCCCCACGATAAAAGCTGTGAGCTTCTGATAAATTTCTAAATTGAAAGTTCAGTTACAGAAGTTAACTGAAAGACAGGAGACAGAACTTTCTCTTTTTTTCTTACTATTATACAAAATACAGCACACCTCCAGAAGACATAGAGGAAAAAATGCAAGGTACAGATCTCATTAGCTTCTATAAACTGTATCCAGATACACTTAGATCTATAATGTGTCATCACCCTCCTTCAAACAATTATAAGACAAAAGGTATATGTACACCTTGCAAATTTAATAACAGTGCTAATACATTTTCTTTCTTTAAGGATAGACAGCTCTTTGAAAGACAGTACAAGGAATCTTCCTGGATATTTGGTCAGTGTCTGCATTTGTCAAATGCAAATTTGACAAGTTCCAGTAACCTGGCATTTAATAATGTTGAAAATTTAATTTCAGAAAAAAGGAAAAAAACAACCCAGAAATAAAAACAAACAACACTCACCCCACACACAGAGTAACAAGGAAGTAGAATGCTCAGAATTCTCTAATATTTTTATACTGCTTGTCCTCATCAAAGTATATAATCTCTGATGAAATAAAGGTCCTTTCCTGAAACCAGTATTACAGACATAAAGAAGGGGCTGAAACGTGGACCAAATAGTAATGACAGGTTTTCTGATTTTTATATGCTGGGAATCAGGAGGAACTGCCTTTCATTATAGCAACCTCAATCACAATAGTATTTCTCTTTCTTGTTGTCCCATTTCAGAACATACAAGTAGGGAGGAAAATGCCTAGTTGCTTAGGATACTGCCATGGAAATCCATCTTCAGTTCAGGGAGTGTATCTGGCTTTTTATGAAGTTATAAAACTTAAAGCAGTCTGATCAAGTCTGCAATTGGAAATCATTGACTTCTAGAGAAGACAAGAGCAGGTATTTGAGTAACAAGTATTCATGGAGCAGAGGCATACAGTCTCAACTGCCTTCTAAAAACACAATCTGTTGGTACCATTTATTCTGTTGAATGATAGGAAAAGTGGAGCAGGATGTGACAGTAGTGGACACGGCATCCAGGTTAGTAGGACTTCATGTATGAGCGGTAGGCACAGGAGTACTACATCAGTGTTTATTTTTGGCAGAATATTCAGAGGTAAGTTATTACCTTCAGGACTCTGATTACAGTCAGTGGAGATTAATAGGTCCAAAATCCTGTTTCCAAATTAAAAAATTACATCACCCAGTACCACAGATAATATTTGCACCATTACATACATCTACTCTTGTGTCCAAGGCTAAGACTTCACCTGTGTGGACTGTTAACAAAGGATCTGGTGCTTACTGTGACACCTGATATGATCGTTCCCAGGACACCTCCCGGACCCAAATCCTAGAAGGGAGTCAACTTGAGATCTCCTTGAGAGACATTTTATATCATGGCACTATGAAGATATGTAGAAATTCAGGGCTTGAAGTGTGGTAACAAGGAGTTTTAGGACATTTACAAATAGCTTCATAGCACAGTGATTGTACTGAGTCAGGTTGGGATGGAGTTAACATTCTTCATAGTAGCCTGTACAGTGTGGTGATTTGCATTTATGGCTAAAACAATGTTGATAACACGCTGGTTTTAACTATTGCTGAACGGTGTTTTCATAGTGTGAATACTTTCCCTTTCTTGCCCATTCCCAGCAATGAGTGGGCTGGGGGTAAGCAACAGATTGGGAGGGGACAACTGACCTCAACTGATAAAAGACATCATGCTCAGCAATAAAACATTAAGGGAAAGGAGGAGGAATGGAGGGACATTTGTGGTTATGGTTTTTGTCTTCCCAAGCAACTGTTACACATGCTAAGTCCTTGCTCCCCAGGAAGAGCCTGGCCATCTGCTTGCTTATGTGAAGTAGTGGATTAATTTCTCCTCCTACTTTTCTTACATGAGACCCCTTTGCTTTCCTTATTGAACTGTCTTTATCTTGATCCACGAGTCTTCCTGCCTTACTTCTATTATCTCCCCATCTTCTGGGAGGGAGGGATGGGTGTTTGTCTTCTAGCCAGGGTCAGCCTAACACAGTAATGGACATAATGCTGTGTGTGAGAGCACACAGTCTGTATTTGCATTTAACATATTAATTTGAAATACTTTTCAAACAGTGACTAGCACACCAGTTTTACAACTGAATGAATTATAAAGGCTCACCAGGTCAGTCCTTTTTGTCATTGGAAAAAATAACAATTAACGTGTAAAACTTCTTGCTCCCTGTGCTTGATGTACTCTTGTTCTCATGATTGATAAGAAACATCCAGAGATATGAAGTCAGGCATAGAAACATTAAAATTTAAGCCCTACAAGCTGAACTAGGGGGAAAGAGAACCAAACCAAACCAAACCAAACCAATTTCATGACTTTGATTCCTTTTTTTGCTGATTTGGAAGTAATGTCAAGCACTAATTTAGTAGGCCGGGAGCCTCACCAAGTTAATGTCAATAGTATAAGTCAGAGCCAAACTTTCATAGTAGATACACCTGCAATCCATTACTCTGAGTAAAACCAGGTTATATTTACATACTTTATCTTTTTATTTTAGGGCTTAGTTAACTAATGGACTTTAAAAGTAGGATTAATGTAATACAGTTTTAGTAATTTAAATCTGTCTCTAAATTATGGAAAGCGTCTTCCTTTTGTCTTAGGTCATTATTTTAAAACTGGAAGAACAGTCACTCTACCTGTCTGTCATTCAGACTGTCTCTTTCTATTAACTATATTGAGTGCCAAGATGAGCTATTTGTATTACATACTTAACTTTTAGGTGGCTAACATTAAATTAGACAAGTCAGCCTGCAGAAAAACTTATATTTCTCTTGCATTTGAAAAATCATGGAGCATGTCATACCATCACAGTACTTATATTTACAATATAAGTAAACACCAGCTTGTCATACCAGCACAGTACTTATATTTACAATAATCTAAAATCTTCTTATGTTAAGTTAAAAGAAAGTCTGCTTATGAGAAGTTAAAAGAAAGAAAGATTTTTCAGAAGTTAGAGTTATCTACCATATGATGAAAAGAAATTAGTAAAACAAACAAACAAAAAAATTGTGAATAATCTTGGACAATTAGTCAGGAGGTTAAGAATCCCATAAAGATGAAGAAGCCTTTTCTCACATAGAGTTTCTTCTTTCCACTATATATAGTATCACTTTCAGGAGGACATTCTATGGATTATGGAAAAAATCTAATATAGGGAACACATATTTTCAAAATAAGACATTTAAGTCAGGGTCAGCACAAAATCAGCACAAAAATCAGACATCTTCATGCCTCAGATAGGCAATCCAAAATGGGGGTTTTGTCTGGTTGGTTTTGGTTTTCCCCCCACATGGTATCAGTTCATAAATGATTATAATGATTTTAAAGAATTGTTCTGATGTGATCTTAATTTGATCAGAGAGTAATTTCCAGAATGTAGGATCTCCTCTTAAAAAAAAATGGCTTTTAAATTTTGTAGTGTAGGTGCAATACTTGGAGGTTTTTTCTTACTGCTTGATTGCTGCAATGAATTCAACACAGCAGCAGTACACATGGTCTAGATTAAACAAAGTTTTTTTTTTTTTTTTTTTTTTTTTTAACGTTTGGAATGCAATAGAAATAATGTAGAAAAATGCAGTCATAAATAATGACTAGGTTTTCTTAGAAGTATAAATTTAGAAATATCAGCAGTAAGCTAATATATGACTATTACAGTCACTTTCAGGGTGACAATGTAAACCATGAAGTTTCAGACAAATAACACCTACTCCAGATCATTGGTTGCAACACGATTAACAATATACCTTTGTCATATAGGAGTTTGATTCTGAGTAATGGTCCTTCAAGACTGCTCTGGGTCTGGCTGGGATAGAGTTAATTTTCTTTGTAACAGTCCATACAGTGTTGTGTTTTGGCTTTGTGACTAAAACTGATAACACACTATTGTTTTGTCGATTATTGAGCAGTTTTTGCAGTGTCAAGTCTTTTTCTTTATCCAAATCTGCCCCACGAAAGTGATTGGACTGGGAGTGGTCAAAAAGTTGGGAGGGGACACACAGCTAGGACGGTTGACCCAGATTGACAAAAAGGATATTTCATGCTATATAGAGCTATGTTCAGCAATAAAAACTAAGGGAGTGGCATGGGTGGGAAGGTAACCATTTCTTAGAAGCTTCCTGGACGTCAGTCTGTCTGTGAGAGCTGGTGAGTGATAGCCTCTGTTCACTTGGTTGGGTTTTGTTTTTTTTGTGTGTGTGTTTCTTCTCTCCTCCTCCTCCTCCTCCCCCTCCTCCTCCTCCTCCTCTCATCAGTTTTCTTACTTGTTCTCTTACTATTCTCTCCCCTATCCTTTCCCCTATCCTTCTGGGGATGGTGGGGCAAGTAAGTGAGCAGCAGTGTGGTGCTTTACTATCGGTTTAAGTTAAATCACCAAAGAACTGAACCCCATAATAAGACGACAAGGAAGCGACATTATATACAACTGTTGCTGTGATTAAACTTTTCTGGTTCTGTTACTTCCTGCACAACAGAGTTTTATTACCATTGACTGTGATTTTCCTAATACTTCATTTTTCCTTATTCATATTCTGTTGCTCTCTTATTTACATAACAATATGCTAAACACTTTGACATTATTTAATAATTCAAGTTGATGAATTGTCATCTTATAATAAGCAGAAAGATACAACTACTTTTGAAACTTTTGCCTTTATTACTAGTAATTCTATTTATTACTCATAAAAACAAATGCAATAATATTATTGTTAATAGAAATATAGCATTATGTACTTTAGAAATTTATGATTTAGTTCATTTGTGAAATATTTTTCAAAGAACAAAATGCAAAGAAAAAGAGTCAAAATCCTGAAACTATCTTCATTCACAAGAAAAATAAATTCTTTTATGAAAAGAAATAGTCACACTCAAATACACTATTTTGGGTATTTACTGGATGATTCTAAAGTGTGGAGCAGGTATCACTGTATGGCATTTCTGGTTTGGGATGGACTTATCTGGGCAGAAATCAAGACCTAGAAATGGCCATCTAGTGACATTTTAGATACCCTACAGCATAAGAAGCACCTATAGTGTGTATAGTACAGACACTTGTGCCCTTTCGGCATGTAGAATACCATAGACCATGCAGGATACAGTTTGAGATAGGATGCTTAACACCTAAGTACTCTTGGAGGTTGAAACTCATTGCTTTTAACTGTCTGCATGTGATCAAGCTATCTAAAATCTCATAAGAGTCAGTGGAGATCTGTCAATAATGTAAAATTTGTTTTGAAGAGAGCCCGAAACTGAATTAATAAGTAGATTTATAGACGGTGAGGCTGTAGTGCTCAAGCTCATTTTCTAGTCTCTCTTATTCAGTAGTGCAGACATAGCCCAAAGAGTCACCAGTTCTGGGCTATGAAGAACATTCAGCACAGATAAATAGTTGGCTTTATGAGGCACCTGAAACCTAAGTGATTTTAATTAATTTTATCCAACAAGATTACAGAATTCAAGGTCTTCTCCAGAGCAAAGCAGCCTGCAAGTATGGTTTGAAATGACAAAGTAAGATTCACCTGTTAAAAAAGGACAATACACCTTTATTGTTTAGCAGTGTGAACCTGAACTAGTGGTTTGCAAAGCAGGGATGTCTCTCTGAGGAAATGAAGGGATGGATTACTCTTGTCAGATATATGTACCCATTTACTGGTTCTTTTAACCACAGACCTTCACTTTCCCTGGAGTCACTGAAAAAGATTTCTCTCTTTAAGATGAAAGCACTGATCCCAGAGTAATGACAAATGTTGCATTGTCACTGACTAAATTGCTATATCTAGAAGCTATGCATTTCCCTAACCAGTATGTACTCTCATCTGACTCTTTCCTCTAGTTCTTAATCAAGTATATAAACAGTTATGTAGGGGGGTTTAATACCTATATACCAAGATAAACCTAAACTAAATGGAAAACTAGATTTCTTTTGACTCAAAAATTTGATTGTTTAATAGATGCAATTAAAAGATGATATACAATATATAAGATGATAATGGTTATTTTCAATCTTATTTCGACACTTAGACTGATACCTAAAATGAAAATTTACCCTAATCAAAACAGAGAATATTAATTAATGTCATCATTATTATGACAGATTGTTTGGGTTTTTTTTAAAAATAGAACTAAATCCAGTATGTGTCTTTCTCTATGAAACATTTCCAAGCTATATTAAGGGAAATAATGATGGGGAATTCACACACATAAAGTAACAGTTCAGAAAATGCAACTTTGGTGATTAAAGTAGAAACAGCTATTATTTCATATGGCCTGAATTTTCAACTGACGAACATTTCAAAATTTCAAGATATTTAAATTTAAAATAAACCAAAAACATTTTAAAAATGTAAAATACAAATGCATAATACAAATTTCAAAATATTAATTAATATGACAAAGTGTTTTTTTTCCAGCTCTCTTTAAAATGAATTTTACATTCCGTAAACTGAATTTTAATTCTTCTTATTATTTTTCTTTCATTTCCTCAAAATCAATGCAACACTCAATTGTATTTTCCTGCTATATATTCTATACAGTTTTGTAGCCTGGTTGTTCCATTTTTCTCTATGAATTAGATTCACTGCACAGTCTATAAGCATAATTCATATGTCCAAAATTAAATATACTGTATTCTTCAAGTAATAACTCTGTGCTCCTGTGTTTCCCAAAATAACTTGCATTCATCCTCACATTAATTACTTGCTGATTTTTAAATTTTCATTTCTCTGTACTGACTGCAAAAAGTTTATTAGAGCAGACTAAGATTCAGAGATTCAAATTTGAGACATCTTTTCTGTTTCCACCAATGCATCTGAAGTTATATTGAATCCTCAAAATATGCTCAAAAAGTGCAATGAATTATGAAAGAAGTTATCACATGGATAACATAGCCAACAGGGAATAATAGGGCTCTAAAAATTCTCCACAGGTCAGTAGTTCACTGTTTTAATGGGATAGTGATAAAGACAGTATCTGAGGTCAAGACAGTTAAAAAATTCTCATGAGTGAAACAAATCTTTAAATAAACATCTTTATCTTTGATAGATAATGATTTTCAGCAATAAAACCAGCAGCTTTCTGGGAGGTTTTTTGTGTAGAGGTACTGCACTCTAAAAAATTTCCCTTCATCCTTCTGGGATCTGTAATTATTTGGGAAGAAGGGAAAAACACCTTTAAAATGTGATGTTATGCAGTTACACAGAAGCACTAAGGTGGGAAAGGATTGGCTTCATCTTGGTGCTTAAAGCTGACTGAAAATAACATATTTATTATGTCCTGAGTTGGACTGCCAGTAAGGATATAATAACTTTCCAAATAATACTTCCGTAATAATAAAAGAAAAAAAAAAAAACAAAAAAAAACAAACAAACAAAAAAAAACCCAACCATGCAAGTTCAGCTGCTCTCTAATGATATAACAACCTGGTTTAGTTACAGTGTTGGACTCTAAACGCTAAAATTTGAGACAGCCAGTTTTCACTTAAATGTTCCAAAGATGAGACCTGGACCTACTTAAGTACATAAAAATTAATGTATCAGTGTTTTGAACCCAGTAGTGTTTACTAACCCCACCACTCAGGTTAGTCTGCTCAAAAGGACAGTTTATTTTCACTGCCTTGGCAGAAATGCTTACTTGACCATTTGATTTCATTTTTGTCTTTTTATTTTTCAAAGCTTGGGGAATACCCAACATGTACATACAGTATTAAAAGTAATGGTCCAAAGACATTCATGGCATGGAGGATGGGAATGGAGGGTAGAAGTTTGGAATGAAAGTCGAAGTTGGTAATGAAGTGATCTGTAACAGTGAAATTAGTAGGGGTTAAAATGTTCCACTTAAATAAGGGATGTGCTGCTGCATGATTAGGCAGTGTCCTGCAGTAGTGGGAAAATCTAGCTCCAGCATGGGATTTGTTCAAGTCAGCGCTGAGTGTTGCACAGTAAGCTATAAAAGGATTCTTAGCTGATCTTTTTGGCATAGCCTCTTATATTAATATGACTTATTGTGTCAGCTGAAACAACAACAACAAAAAGCCATTACATTTCTAACACAATGCCTGCTACTGCATGGTGACTGTGGGTGAATCTGCAAAAAAATCAGTTTTTTTCCTTTTTTTTTTTTTTTTTTTTTTTCCCATTATTTGTGAGAATTACATTTCTCTTTTTACTTTTACATTTCTTTGAAAAACACCTACATCATATGGTTGAGGTATCATGAGAGAATATCAGTATTATTACCAAACTGCAATAATGTTTACCATCTTAAAATCAAAGAAAATAAATCAGCAAGACTTTAACTTTTGAATACCTAGAATCACTTACAGGTATCTGTTAGCAAAGACACTTTTCTACAGGTTAACACTAAATATTAATAAGAATTAATGTTAATAAAACCTAATGATAATAAAAAAAAAAATTCCCACATTATAAAATAGTTCAGAACACAACTTTAGAATTAGCATAGGTGAGAGTAAATAAAAGTAATTGCATAAAGGTTTGAACTGTCACTTAATACTGCATTATCCTGTTGCCTTCTGGGGAGGCAATTAAAGAGATAGTTCAGGAATACTGATGGAAGAAAAAAATTGAAGAAGAAAGGTAATCTGTCATCCTGAAAAAAAAAACTCATAGGAAACAGTATTAATTTACACATTCTTACACTGTTTATCAAAGAGCACAACTTAAAACATTCTGGAGATTAGATAACAATTATACTATAATTTTTGACAACTGTAAGACTTTTTCTTAATTACAATTAAAGATGGAGAGTGTTATCTTCGTTAAGGTCAAAGATAGCCTAAATAAAGTTTGACTCTATTATACAACGGCTTTTTCATTTCTGTATGATTTTATCAGAATTGCCTCTATTGCAACCTTAAAAACAGTATGAAAAGCAGGAGCCTCAGAAAGCACACTTAGCATTTGGTTAAGGAGATAGGGAAGATGATAAGAGAATTAGCAGTTATTTCCAATAAATACCAATCAGATTGGAAAGTTAGGGCACAAAATTAAGGAAAGGATATTTTCTACATTTGGTAGAACTCAAAAAAAGGTTCAGTTACAATATAACCCGAAATAAAGAAAAATCCAGTCATAAAGTTTTCCTATTAAATAGAGCATGTTTTTTCATCTGCACTCTTCTTTAGGCAGGGTGTAGGATTAATTTGTTAAGGATATGCTTTAGTATATGTTGTGTAGTGTGGAGTTGCTTTGTCTACTGTAAAGTTTCAGGATATTTTCCAATAATAATCAGAGGACAGCATGAGTACATAAGAAGCTAAATAATACAAATTAGGATGTTTTGTGTCTTTAGACCTTAACTGAATCAATGAATAGTGTTGTATTGTATTTTTGTTTCTATTACAAGTGGACCCATTATATCAATTTCCATGCCGATGCATTCTGGAAATATTATTGTTAAGGTATATAAAAGAAACAAATGGAGACTACAGAGGAAAAGTAAACAAAAGGACACACATCAATTCTAATGGCAGCACTCAATTTCGTCTGTTTCTGTAGAACATTTTCACTGAATGAAGAACAGTTTTAACAAAAGTCCTTCACTGGTGAATTCTACAGATACTGCTTTTCCTTTCTCAGAGTTATTTGTATTTATTCATATGTCATTATTTTTATAGGAACACTCACAGTGCATTCGGGTTTGGCCCTTTGTTTCTTTAATGCTTTCTGAAAAAGTAATAGCTTGGAGAGGTTACACACACATTGCATGCTAAAGATTATAGAATCATAGAATCATGGAACAGTTTGGGTTGGAAGGTACTTAAAGATCATCTAGTACCAACCATCTGTCATGGGAAGAGTCCTTCCACTAGATCACGTTGCTCAAAGCCTCCTCCAACCTGTCTTCAAAATGGAGCATCCACCACTTCTCTGGGCAACCTGTTCTAGTGCCTCATCACTCTCACAGTGAGGAATTTCTTCCTTATATCTAATCTAAGTCTACACTACTTCAGTTTAAAGACTTTACACCTTGTCCTATCTCTGCATGTCCCTCCCCATCTTTCCTGTAGGCCCCCTTTAAGTACTGGACGGTCCCTATAAGGTGTCCCCAGAGCCTTCTCTTCTCCAGGCTTAAAAACTCCAGCTCTCTCAGCCTGTCTTCATAAGGGAGATGGTCCAGCCCCCTAATAATCTTTGTGGCCCTCTTCCTGGCTTGCTCTAACAGATCCATGTCTTTCTTGTACTGAGGGCCCCAGAGCAGGATGCATTATTCCAGGTGGGGTCTCACAAGAGCAGAAGAAAGGGGGAGAATCACCTCCCTCAACCTGATGGTCACACTTCTCTTGATGCAGCCCAGGACATGATTTGCTTTCTGGGCTGCAAGCACACGTTGCTGGGTCATACTGAGCTTCTAATCAACCAACTCCCAAGGATTTCTCCTCAGTGCTGCTCTCAAGCCATTCACCCAGCCTGTATTTGTGCTAGAGAATGCCCCAATTTATGTGCAGAACCTTGTACTTGGCTTTGTTGAACTTCATGAGGTTTACTCAGGCCCACCTCTCAAGCCTGTCAAGGTCCCTCTGAATGACATCCCTTTAGCATGTCAACTGTACCACACAGCTTGGTGACATTGGCAAACTTGCTGATTGTGCACTCAATCCCACTGTCCCCGTCACTGATGATGTTAAAAAGAGCTGGTCCGAATACCAACCCCTGAGGAATGCCCCTTGTCACACTACATTCCACTTGGACATTTAGATGTTGACTGCAACTTTTTGAGTGAAACCATCCAGCCAATTCCTTATCCACCAAGCGGTCCACTATCCATCAAGTCTTTGTCTCTCCAATTTAGAGACAAGGATGTAATGTGGAACAGTGTCAATTTTTTTGCACAAGTCCATGTAGATGGTGTCAGTTGCTCTTCCCTTATCCACCAATGCTGCAACCCTGTCATAGAAGGCCACAAAATTTGTCAAGCATGATTTGCTGCTAGTGATTTTTCTTCTTTGTTGTCACCTTATTTTCCATGTGCCCTAGCAGAGTTTCTAGGGGGATCTATTCCATGATCTTGCTGGGCATAAAGTTGAGACTGACTGGCCTGTAGTTCCCCAGGTCTTTCTTTTTTCCCCTTTAAAAAATACAGGTTATGTTTCCCCTTTTCCAGTCAGTCAGAACTTCACCAGACTGCCACAACTTCTCAAATATGATGGATAATGGCTTAGACACTTCATCCGCCAGTTCCCTCAGGACCCATAGACATACCATATCAGGTCTCATGGACTTGTGCACCTTCACATTCCTTAGATGGTCTTAAATCTGATTTTCTCCTATAATGGACAATTCTTCATTCTCCCAGTCCCTTCCTTTGCCTTCCGCTTCTTGGGCAGTATAGCTGGAGCACTTGCTGGTGAAGACCAAGGCAAAACAGTTGCTGAGTACTTCAGCCTTCTCCATATCCCGGGTAACAGGTCTCCTGTTTCCTTCCAGAGAGGGCCCACATTTTTCATTGTCTTTTTTTGTTGCCTTTGATGTCCCTGGCCAGATTTCATTCTACCAGGGCTTTAGGTTTCCTAACCTAATCCCTGGCTGCTTGGACAATTTCTCTGTATTCCTCTGAGGTTACTGTCCTTGCTTCCACCTTCTGTAGGCTTCCTTTCTGTGTTTGAGCTTGTCCAGGAGCTCCTTGCTCATCCAGGCAGGCCTCCTGGTGGACTTACCTGACTTCCTCTTTGTCAAGATGCATCACTTATGAGCTTGAAGGAGGTGATCTGTGAAGATTAACCATTTTTTTGGGGTCTCTCTTCTCTCCAGGACTTTTTTTCATGCTACTCTACCAAGCAGATCCCTGAAGAGGCCAAAGTGTGCTCTCCTGAACTCCAGGGTACTGAGCTTGCTGTGCCCACTCCTTGCTGCCCTGAGGATCTTGAACTCCATGGTCACTGCAGCTAAGGCTGCCCTTAAGCTTCACATTCCCCACCTTGGTGGTGAGAACAAGGTCCAGCATAACACCTCTCCTTGTTGGCTCCTCTATCATTTGGAGAAGGAAGTTATCATCAACATATTCCAGGAACCTCCTGTATTGCTTGTGCCCTGCTGTATTGTACCCTCAAGAGATATCAGAGTGGTTGAAGTGCCCCATGAGGACCAGGGCTTCTGAACATGAGCACCAGTCTATAGAGGGCATCATCTGCTTCAGCTGGGTGACCTGTAGCAGACTCCCCACTATAAAGTTACCTGTCCCTGCCCTCCCTCTAATCCTGACCCATAAGATCTCAGTCAGCTTCTCATCCATTCCCAGGTGATGCTCCATGCACTCCAGCTGTTGACATAGTGAGCGACATCCCATCCTTGTCTTCCCTGCCTGTTCTTCCTAAAAAGCCTATCTCTTTCCATGCCAACACTCCAGTCACAGGACCCATCCAACCACATCTCCGTGATGCCAGTAAAGTCATAGCCCTGCAGGTGTGCACACATCTCTGGCTCCACTTGTTTATTCCCCATTCTACATGCATTTGCATTAGAGGCATTTAAGTTGGGCCCCCAATGAAGCAGACTTACTGGCTGGAGAGGCTAGAATTCTTTTGTGCTGCTCTTCAGGTGTTCTCCTGCTGACCTGTGATCTGTCTCTAGGCTCTGGGCATCTATTGCTGACACTGGCATCAAACTGGTAGGAGTGGGATATGCTGAGGTTCCCCTCTCCCAACAATTTTAGTTTAAAGCCCTCTTCATCAGCTTGTCGAGCCTATGACTGAAGATGGTCTTCCCCTTCTCTTGACAAATAGACAAGTTTCTCAAAGAAAATCCCATGGTTTAAGTAGGTGAACCCCTGGGTATGGCAGCAGTCCCATAACAAATTGTTGATTCGCCAGATTTGACTGGCCCTTGCAAACTCCTTCCTTTTGACCGGGAGGATTTATAAAAATACTACCTGATCTCCAGAGTCCCTTACTGCATCTCCCGGGGTTCTGTAATTCTTCCTGATATCCTCAGAGTACTTCTGGCTGTATCCCTGGTGCCCACATGAAACAAGGCGGGAAAAAGTGTTCTGTTCTTCCATGGACAATGTTCTACCAATACATATGAGATCTTGCTTATTACTCAGGCAGAGACAAATATGGTTTCCTTTGTAATGTCTTATTATAATTGGAGACTGCACGTGAAACCACTGAGACCAACTAAAGCAGCATTTTTTACTTAAGTGGGCATTGGATCAATCCTCCAAAGAACTTTTCTCTGCTAAGTAACAGCTAGCAAGTTCAACTTAATTCACGTAAATTGTTTGTTCATAATAAACCCTAAAGATTGCAAACAACTGAGTGATTTGGACTAACTTCTGTGCAAATTATTAGTGTTTCATGAAGATACATTATTTCCTTTATCTTTAGGTGGCATTTTACCATGAATTTAGATTCAGCTATAGTTTAACAAAATAAGTGGATTTTTTTTTTTTTTTCAGTAGTTTTAATAAGAACAGAGCCATTACGTGCTAGATTATTAGGGATCTTTACACAGTGACAGCAGCACATCTACCTTCATACAAAGGTTGTTTTTTCTTTCTTGATAAATTTTCTTTGCATGTATGTCTCAAAATATTCATTCTGTTTCAGTGTGTGGACATCAAGAAACAGCTGTCACCAAGATTAGTCAACTAACTCAAATAAACAGTAAATTTTGAGATTGTTTCTGATTTGAAAATTAATGTAAAAATACACATTTAGTGCCCAGATTTGGTCTGTCTGTTATTTTTGGGGAAAATTAACTTGACCTATAAGCTAAGCATATAGAAGGTTTTTTTGGTATCTGAGTTTTGTTTAATTAAATCTTCCAGGTTTTAGAAAACCAAAAATGCTTTCAAACAACCAAATAAATATTTATATAAACAAATTATAATAACAAAACAATTTTTTAATTAATATGTATATTATTATATAATTCACACATTATATTTTTGAGAGCAATTATAATTTTAATTACTGACAGTGACTTTTTTTTAATGACTTACTGTTGAGGCAACTAGGAGCTCTAATTTATTCACTTCAGTTACTTGTGTGGAAAACATAAAATTAATATGGGTTGAATACATTTGTGAAATATGATTTTGATGATTGAAATAGAAGAAACTATGGAAACAAGAAGTGAGTTGGAAGGTAATGACAAAGAAAATTTTAATTTCCCTTCCATATGAAATAAATAAAAAAAAATTCATGGCAAAATGTAATGTTGATTATACACATTTTTAGACTCCCAGACCAGATTGCATGTAGGGATTTTTTTTTTTTTTTTCCCTCCTCAAAAATATGGTATATGAATTTTAAGTTTTGTGCTATCAATCACCATCTTATGACTTTAACTGTGAAGTGATTAACTGCTCTGAAAGACATATATTATCTTCTTTTCAGGAATATACACTCCACTCCACTCAAATACAAATTTTGGATTTCCTTTTCTTAGATGTGCAATTCCATTTCCTGAATTCCAGTTATCACAACATGATGGCTTTTATTGCTTTTCATAATCAGTGATTACTTTTCAGCTACAAATGATCTTTTCCATATGTTTTCAAGCTAACTCTCTGTTTCAAATGTATCTTATAAATTTCTTTTTACCATCTGATGGTCATCTTCTTCAGCTTTATCAGTTTTAGAGAAATGCATTCCCAGGTAATGTTGAGTGTCTAATTCTTACACACTGTTTACACTCCCATGGTGCCTTACCGACTGTTTTTATCCAGGTCATTTTGCCAAGATTGGACCATATGAACACCCTTGCAGCTTAAGAGAACACATTTGGGTTACATACTCCAAATAACAGGATTTAAAATCCTATGTGAAGCCATCAGATAATACTAAATGTGATGGAGTTCCATTTTTGTATTTCCAATGCAATTTTCTAGTTTACCACAAACATCTCCCCTTAGAGTCAAAGAAATATATGCCCTGTCAGTTGTCTCCAATTTGTAATACATACTAAAAAGACAAAGATTAATTCTGATTTATACTGAGACAAGTCAACTGATCTATAGATACTTTGAAATATACACCCACAACTTAACCAGTATTGAGTAACTTATTCAATATTCTGAATAGAATAAGATGCTTTGAATAAAGGTGGAAGAATCTGAACATGAAGAATATAAAGGTCAGGGTATGCATTTATTTTCAAGTATTGTCACTGACACATTCAAATTAATGCTGGTGACACAACATTAATTTTAAGTTGAGGAGAAAGTGAATTATCTGTTAATGCATGGTTTGAAGGAATAGAAAACAGCTGAAAAGTCTGGCATTTCTCCTGCACTACTGACTTTATATTTTGGCAGTAACTAATATTTTGTGATTTCTTTTCAAGGCTTGAAAACAAAAATGTTACTTTTGACCTTCACCTTAATATGTCAAAGGACTTTCTACAGGTGGTACCCTTTTGCTTACTCCCACCATTTTTATACTTAACTGAGTTTAATAATGATAGAAAAATATATGACTTTTCGCTATTTAGGAGCACTTCTGATTCTAACAACTCCTGTACTGTACTGAATTGCAGTGGGATAACATTAAACCTGAATACACTAAAGTACTACAGAGTATTTTATTAGAGTCTACATGCAATCAATGTCTTTAGCTGCAGCATAAAGTTCCCCTTGTTTAGACAGCATGCTAAGAAAATAGTTCTAGGATGAGCAAAAATTGTTAGAACACTCCTTCACTAGAACATTGTGCCACAGAGTAGAGTACGTTATCTACTAAAACAAATCCTTCCCATGGAAGAGATTACATGTAATTTAAAACTTGTCTGCTATCTGACTTTTCTAAATCCCCTGAGATAAATTCTATGCTGTGATAGAACACTGAATGGACAATACAGTCCATTTTGCAAACTTCTGCACTTTGAAATTAAGTTCCACAAGAGTTTAGGGTTCAAATTTTAACGGTATTTTCTAACGCAGAAAAAGAAAGAAATAGTCCTAACTGCATTTGCAACAAACAAAGAAATATTTGACATCTGTTCAGGAAAATGAGTCTAGTATCTAACACACATATATGTATGCGTGTATGTGTGTGTGTGTGTGTGTGTGTATATATATATACACACATTAAAGATTTATATAGATACATTAAAAAAAAAAATCTGGATTAGTTTATGGCTACAGTTCAGTATTGCCAGGTTTCACAGTATTATATCAAATCTCTCAATAGTTCTGCAGTTATCTTTTCAGTGATTTACTTCTCATGGACAAGGTTATGTTTTAAAGTATGATTTTAAACTCATGTCTGTGAAAAAATTTTAAGACATGAGCCAAGTGAAACATCAAACATCAAAACCAAGAAGCCAAGGATGTTCATGAATTAAAGTAACTCAAAATTTCTTTTGAATAATCAGAATTTTGTAAAGCTGTGTGAGGATTGGGAAAGGGTCATAAAGTCCAATAAGATGCCATATACTCAGGTTTATGTTAAGAAAACTGAAATTGGGTGCAACATTCTCTTTGTATTCAGCAGGTTTTATAGATACTCAATGCAGACTGTCAAGGCCGGTGGCTGACATATCGTCTTTCCCTGTGTGACTGTGGTATTTGTCTACATATACACAACAGAGCTCACATGTCAAATAAAAAGTACAAATGAAGGAACTTCAGTGTGTACTTTAGCAAGCTCGAAGTTAAAATTGGGGCACAGCATGGCTGGCAGCTCTTGGGGCTGTAAAAGTGGGAGTGTCAGGGCAACCCCTTGGCTCCATGAGGGCAGGACCTGGCAGCCAGGGCTTGTCCCACCACCTCAGCCAGGAGCAGGGCAGCCAGGGGTGGACCAGGGCAGCCCCAGCCCTGGGCATCAGGCATCTCCTGGGGATGAGCACAGGCCAAGGCTGGTCTTGCATATGAGATGCTGGGATGTATTCAGGGTTGGGGGACCCCCAGGGCGGTGGGCTGGGGAGGGGCAGTGAGGCCTGGTGGTGTCCTTAGGGCCCTGATATAGACTTCAGAGGAACACAGAAGCGGCTCATACAAAACCCACTGTGCAAAAATGAGATGTCACTTTTCTGTGCCCACTGCTGTTACAGAGTGCCAGAACTTTAGTTAACTTGCACAGAGAAATCACTTCCAAACATATACTTTTCCCCCTTCTTTGGGGCCTGATCTCCAAGTTACCTGCGCTTTATAGAATGATATACTATTGCACAAAGTAGAACTCAGTTGCTGTTGCTAAACTTTTGATTTTCTTTTGAGTATATATGCTTATGATTAAGAAGTGATTAAAAGTGTTATTTTGTAACAACAAAAATGTTTTCCAAGCAAGGCACTGGTTTTATCCACATTGCTGTCAGAAATTTTTCCCTCTCTCACTCCTTTTTTTCTGTCTTCTCTCTGGTAGAGAAGCATTGTAAGCAAAGGTGCAATATTACCTACTCATTCAAACACTTGATTTTCTATAGTCACATTGAAGGTTAACTATTTGTCTCATATGTAGGAGGACAACTAGAATGACCTATGAAGACTTTAGCATACTGAGTTTTGAAACTAGTTAGGTAGAAACTCTCTCCCAAGATATTACTTGATTTTCAAAATATATTAAAAGCTGTTTTTGTGATGAATTTAGGGAACTGGAATGTGTGTCTTTTAATCACTGCAATGAAATCACCACTCACTGCAATTAAATCACCACTCTGACACTCTCAAACGTCTCCTGGGGAAAATAATAACAATAATAATAAATATATATATATATATATATATATATATATATATATATTTGAACTGTATCTTACTCTGGTGTTCCTATGCCAGCTTCCACAATATCTGCAGTTATTGATTGATCTGGTGGATATTGGTTAGGTTTTCTTCAGCTGAAAATAATTCTTAAACAGATTATATGCACTACTTGAAGGTTTGTAACTGACTGTCAGACTGTATTCTAAAAATTAGTCAGACACTGTAACTTATCTCTGCCTTAAAAATCTAAATATACACAAGGTACAGCTCCTCTAACAAGTTACTGGAGCTTCCCCACATTCATGGTATGTTCTGGGTAATTATATGAAATCTGTAATAACGCTTGTTTATGCAATATGATGCCATCGCTTCATCTATTTTTCAAAAATAAGAACTGCAGAGAGCACCAGAAATATTAGCCTGGGATAAGTGAACTCTATGAATTCAAGAAGGAAAGAAAATTTTCACAAAGTACCAGGAAGATTTCAAGCACTAGTTCATGGGAGAAAATAAACTGTCTAAAGTATGAAAGAAGTAGCAATGAAATGCAGTTCATATTTTAGCAATGGGTAGTTGAGTGATCTACAAAAGTTCGCATCCATCAGAGTGCTATTCCTTGACACTAAATCAGAAAATTGTTTAGAGGTTCTGGAAGCCTTTTGAGGACACATTCTGATGTCATTTTTCAAACTAATACCTTACTTCTTACATAGTTCCATGAAAGTCCTGGAATAACTCAAATGAAATTTAGTCCTAGTAAAAGCATCAGGATGAAGCCCCTTAAGAGGTGAAGAACTATCAATATTTAATGTGCTCTTTTTTAAGCACTCCAGTTTCCATGGCAAAACACCTTTTAATTGCTCTGTCATGTTATTTTCAGTAGGGTTTGTAAAATGCAAAATTTGTATATATTTCTAAATATGGCAAAGTAGGAAAAAAGCTTTAAAAACGTACAAGTGTGGAAAGTAAAAATTATCAAAACACAAAATTTCTTTCTACAAGTTCTTGAGGCAATGTAACTCAAAACTTTGATCTTAAAATATTGACAAATACTATTCTGACTGACATTTAAGCAAAAATAAAACAAAATATGTCCACTTCTAAATCAATTTTATCTTGCCTTTTGACCTGGCCTTTCATCAGCCTTTAAAAGTCTCTGTAATAAAATATGGTTTGCCTCATATGTTAAAGCTTATATTTCATACAAGAAAATAAATTGTCATTCTGAAGTTATTTTCCCTTCTAAGATAACTGTGGTGGGTTGACCTTGACTGTCTGCAAGACACCCACTCAGTTGTTCTCATTCCCCCTCTTTAACAGAACAGGGGTAGAACATAAGATTAAAAAAGCTCATGGGTTGAGATAAAAACAGGGAGATCACTAATTTCCATCACAGACAAGCAGATTCCAGTTGGAGAAAAAATTATTTCCAATTAAAATAGAATAATATAGTAAGAAACGGAGGAAAAAACACCCCCCCCCCCAAAAAAAAACCAAACAAACCAAACCAGCACACAAAACCCCTTAAAAAACCTTCCACCTACCGCTTTTTCTTAGAGTCAACTTCAACCCTTCATTCCTGGGTCTTCTATCTTCTCCTTCCTACCAAGCAGTGCAGAGAGGATGAGGAATGGGGCGTTGCAGTCAGTCCATAATAGTTACTCTCTGCTGACTGTTCTCCTCACACTCTTCCTCTGCTCCAGAGTGAGTCCTCTCCATGGGCTACAGTCTTCCAGGAAATACCCATCTGCTCCATGTGGCCCTCCCCATGGGCTGCAGGGAAATACTTGCTCCACTGTGGTCTTTCTCCTAATGCCTGCAAGGGAATTTCTGCTCCCAGAGGCAACACCATCTCGTCTGAGGGGTCCAGCTGTGCCCTGTGGTAAGTCCATTGGAGCCAGCTGGAACCAGCAGTGTCCAGCACAGGGCAGCTCCTGGCTTGTCCTCACAGAAGTCTGCCCTGCAGCCCCCCTGATACCAAAACCTCACCACCTACATTCAATAACATAACTCAGCAAATTAAATGTTGTGCTTGGAAGAGCTAGTAACTTGACAGTTATGTCTTGTTAATATTTGGAACAGATCAAATGTTATGATTTTAAGTGCCCCTGCTTGGCTTTTCTGAAATCAGTGCTCCAAAAGTCTACTAATAGATTTGATCTTAATAAGAGAATAGTCAAAATATTTGCCTAAAATAGTATCATTCAACTACTTCTAAATTGTTCAGGTCATCAAAGTATTTTTGGATTATTAAAGTTATCACTTTTTTTTTATTATTTCTCAAGGTTTTATTTGTGTGTTTATTTTAGTAACAAAGAATTTCTAGCAGCTAAAACAAAATAAATTAATAGCAATTAGTTACAGGACTCAGGAACACATTTGTCCATTTCCAGCTCTTACAGGAGTTTAAAAGTGTAATGTTAATTTTTATTTAATCAGACAATATAAAATAACCTAAATTAGTGAAGAATACCAGGAAGAGTGTAGTAAGGCAAATTTAGTTTATTTTTCTCTGCCTTCAGAATTGATGATAAGGACCAAATTAAGTCCATGTCTGGAACTTAAAACTCAGATTATTTCTCTTACATTTACCTATACTTTTTCTAATATTTTTATTCAGGTTTTAAAAATAATCTAAAGTAACTACAATATTTTGCATTTTTAGTGACTAATAAAGTATATTATCTCTTTGGTTCATCTGTGAAAATCAAGCTTTAATAAAATATGGAAAAATAAGAAGAAGGGAAGGCAAATTATTTCCAATTAAGAACATTTTTCTCCTGGATTTTTTTCAGGGAGCACCAAAAGCTCAGTGAGGAATAACAAAAGTAATTGTAATTTCTCATCTTAATCATTATGAATCGGCTAATAATCAAATGCAGTCTCCATTTTATTCTTCACCAGTAAGGTACTTTTAATATTGACACAACTACTACTTTTTCAAAATTATATTTATATATCCTGTACTCTTACTGCTTTCAGGGAGTCCAGGTAATTCCGTGGGCCAGATGATGGTATTTTGTCTTGACATGCCATGGGAATTCAAACTGTGCTTTACTAATGTTCCTTTATGACCCTTTTAATTTTATTTGTAGATACCAAGTATTTATGTAAAATAACATGTAATTTTAAAGATCATGAAGACCTATAAGTTTTCATTAAAGTTCATTCCAAAATAGCTAGAATTTAGAATTTTAATTACAACATACTTAAAATACTCTATCTGTGGTATGTTTTTTGATGCAGAATATGTAATATAGTATAGAAAACTTGTCAGATTTTTAAATCTGGTATGATCTAAACAAGAAATCGCATATATCAACAGTAATACTCTAGTCAAGTATAATGTTTATCTATGTCAAGTTACATATATTTGAAGAAAGACTGAACTCCAACTTTGAAACTACAGTAATTATGTGTTTATCTCAACAGTTTCAGCCACGTAGAAATTATTAATCTAGAACCCTGCTTCACTTATCTCAAGATGAATAGACATCTCCAAAAGGTGATTCATCCCATGCATCATACTCATCTATTTTAGGAGGCCACACAGTGCTCATTTACTGTCATTAAAAAGACAAGAAACTTGCTCATTTCATTTACTCTAGAAGTCTGTTTAAAAAATTTACATATGGCAAGGCAGACCCTACCCTGTTGTTTTATGTACAACTAGTACTTTTTTAACTTGAGAGCGCCACTTCTGCCTCTATAGCATCAAGTTTGAGAGCAAACCATTTCAAAATACATGAAGTAATATTCCCCAATGCACAGTGTATTATGGGTATTCCTTTCTATATGCAAATGAAAGCATAGAATGAAATCAGAATTACCCTTTGAACTGGAAAGTAATATTTGAATTGAACTTAAATAAGAGTATCACTTCTAGATTCTAATTTGCATCTGGAAGGAAAAGAACTTGGGTCCTGAATGTAATTTGTGCCGCATTTGATTTAGCTAACATGCAGTTTTACTTATCATGGGCTGAGGACACGTGAGGAAAAATGACAGTGGCTAACATTTGAAGCATACTTGATAATATAGAATGTCCTTAGATGTATGCAGCCTTAAAGGATCAACCAAATTTAGTCATGTACTTTTTCTCTGAATTATCTGATTTAAGGGGAAACTGGGCTTTTTCTTAAAGCCATTAAGATTAGTTACATATTCATCTGAATATCAGTGAGCACCTACACTTCATCCCTTCCATATTTAAGTACCATAAAACTTGAGCATTAAATCAGATAAAATATTTTGTTGTTGTTCCTCCTCCTCCTCCCTGCCCTCCT
>NW_020799091.1:49531610-49557754 GCF_003259725.1 Athene cunicularia
CAACCAGGACCTCCACATGCCATCATATTTGGAGTCAGTTTATTGGCAGAAATCATATACCGATATAATTTATTTTGCAATTATTTGTTTTTTCTTTTGAGCAGCATAAAAATATGAATCTTTTAAAAAAATTCACAATAGTAGGGATCCTACTGGCTACTGGCCTGTGTTGCAGACTAAGTGCTGATCCAGAGAACTTGATATATCTGGGGTTTTGAAGATTCAGCTGGAATTTACTCTGTGTCCTGGTATGAGTGAGTGGCAAGGTTTTTTTTAGTAGCAGAGGAGGGGGCTCCACTGGTGACACCTGAGAAAAGATTCTTGAAGCTCCTCCAGCTCCAAGTCAGACCCATCTTTTTACCAGGGCCGGCGGATTACCTGCACATCTGTGATAATTTTTTTAAGAAGGGCAACATAGAAGGAGTGGTGGGAGTTGTGAGGAGGCATTGAGAGAACATCTGTGTGAACACCAAGGTCAGTGGAAGAACAGGGGAGGAAGGGAGGGGAGGTGGGCCAGAGCAGAGACTCCCCTGTATCCTGTGGTGAGATGGCAGAGCTTCCTCTCCCTGACACCAATGGGAGTCACCAGTGGAGCAGATACTGATTTGTGGCCTGTGGGGGGTCCCACATCGACCCAGATGACTGCACCTGAAGAAGGGTGAGAACCCATGGGAAGAAGGCCCTGTTATTGTAGTTCAACACTGGAAAGATTGAAACATGTGGGGGTGACCCACATGCCTGTGGGAGTGACTCATGTCAGAGACAGTTTGTGGACTGTGTCCTGCGAGAGGGGGGACTGGCCTGGAACAGGGAAGGAATGCCAAATGTTCACACACACACCCCACCCCCTCCACCCCCCCCGAGGTGCAAAAAGCAACAGGACTGACTGCACCCCCCATTACCAGTGAGCCACTGGTAGGGAGGAGGTAGAGATATCAGGAGCAAAACTGAGCCTGGAAAGAAGGGAGAGGTGGAGGAAGGTGCTTTCCAGACGTGGTAATGCTCTCACTGTCCTCCTCTGTCTGTTAAGTGTTGTTGTTAGTGTCTGTATTAAATTTATGTTCTTTTTTCTTCCCGTAGCAACTCTGTCTTTTGCCTGTGCCTTAAAAGATGAGGTCATTCCTCCTTGTTCTTTTCTCAATTTCCTGGCCCTTTCGCTTCCCTCTTTCTCAGTGCTGGGGGGAAAGGTGAGAACAAGCAGTGCCTCAGCCCTGAGGGGGAAGGCAGAAGTGAGAAGTGAGAAGCTGAGTGATGCTCAGGTGCCCTCTGAGCTCAAAGCACAGCACACTTCCTAGAAACAAAGGCAGGGTATATGGGTTGTCATGGTTTAACCCCCGACAGCAACTAAGCACCATACAGCCACTCACTCACTTCCCCCCCATGGGATGGGAGACAGAATCAGAAGAGTAAAAGTGACAAAATACATGGGTTGAGACAAAGACAGTTTAATACCTAAAGCAGTAGCCACACATGCAAGTCAAGCAAACAATGAAATTCATTCACCACTTCCCATTGTCAGGCAGATGTTCAGCCATCTCCAGGAAAGCAGGGCTCCATCACACATAATCTTCCTTGGGAAGACAAACACCATTACTCCGAACATTCCCCCCTTACTTTTTCTTCCCCCCCATCCTTTATTGCTGAGCATGACATCATATGGTATGAAATATCCCTTTGGTCAACTGGGGTCAGCTGTCCCAGCTGTGTTCCCTCCCAACTTCTTCTGCACCCCCAGCCTACTCACTCTTGGGGTAGTGTAAGAAGAAAAAAAGGTCTTAACTCTGTGTAAGCACTACTCGGTATTAATGAAAACATACCTGAATTATCAACTCTGTTTTCAGCACAAATTCAAACCACAGCCCATAGTATCTACTGTGAAGAAAATTAACTCTATCTCAGCCAAAACCAGCACATGGGTCTATTATTGCAGTACTTTGATGTGGTTAAGGATTTTGGAGACCATAGGCATAATCCTTTCAACCTCTTCAGATTAAAAGAAAGAGATTAACTAATTGTAATGCACAGATGGTGCATCAATAACTGGCTATCTGTTGTATAACTAACTGTGACCATGTGTTTTTTCTGCATATGTTCAGCATCTACTTTCTGGAATGATCAGTGACCACTGAACATGTGCAGAAGTAGACATCTGACAAAAAACCAAAACCAAACAAACAAAAACCCCATGAAAACCCCAACATCTACCACATGCATTTTATATTATAAATATACTTCATGCTGGCAGTCTAAATAGGCAGAAATTGTTGAATGTTTGGCTGCAGGAAGCAGTAAGGTGTAAATATTAAAAAAAAATAAAATCCTGTTGAAGTGATAATAAGGCTTTGAGGGAAAAATATGAAGAAGAAAGCAGTTATAATAGTAGGCAGAAAAGAGTGAATATCAGTTATAAAACATCTGGAAATATAATAAAAGTTCCACTAAGCAGTAGGTTATTTAGTATTTTACTCTTTGTGATATCATCTAACCCTGAATCCACTTTTAGTGTAAATATTAGATTTTGCTTCAAGCAAGTAGATTATCTAGGCTGAGGACCTCCGTAAAGATTAAAGGGGTTGGAGCTCAATCAACTACAATAACACAAGTAAAACAAACACTTAAGCTGTACCAGTTTAGTTAAGAAGTCTTTGTACATGAGTTCCTTTAAAAATACAGAGAACAGATGTGCTTTGTCATTTTCTTTCAGGGGTAGCATGTCCTTTATCACTAATAGACACTTAAAATGGATTTGTTTGTCAGCAACCTTTCGTTATGAGGACTGACTTCCAATGAACAAAACTGTTATCTAGAGCACAGAAAAAACCTTTCCCCTCATCTATACTTGAAACATTAAAAACAAACAAACAAAATAAACCCAAATGCACGATAATAGATATTTTTAAAACAAATTTAAGGTCCAGTCACATGAAAAGTAGCTACTCCAGATAATATTACAGCTGATGATAAATGTCCTACATAATTTTAGCATAAAATTCAGTATGTGCATTTTATATGTGAAAACAAAAATTTTAATAAAGAGAATAGCTGAGGTCAAAAATCTATACCTGTGTAAATCTAGAACACAATTTTTTTAACATCTGTGGGAAAATAAACAATGAGAAGAAAAGAAACTGATATATTTGCAGATCAGGAATGAAGCAGATAGGTCATTACATCCAGTTTCATACAAATGTCAAAATCAGAACAAATGTTCTTTCATACACAATGAAAATAAAGTTGGTTTTCTTCTAGCTTCTTGGTGCAGCGAATAAGATGGACTTTGGTGTCACTTTCATGTCTAATATCAAGAGAACAATGGGCAGTTCAGATTAACTGTTACCTAGAGATCTTGCATCTTCCTGATGGTACCAGTAGTAGAAAACCCGAATACACCCTCCATACACCTCTTGTCCCTTTCAGTTTTTTTTGTTCCTTCTGCTCCTACCAGAAAACAGGTACAAAACTAGATTGTTCTAGTAGTAGGAAGATGCTTCTATTTCCCAGTCTAAACATATCTGTGATTTATGCTGATATAGTGTTTTAATAACAAAGTATTTTAGTGTAAATTGTTACTTTTCCTCCAAAGTGTTTAGTCCTTGGATTTCTCCAATACATTTATGGACAGCAGATGTTTTCTCAGTGTTTAAATGGTAAGTCAAACCACTCAAGCTCTTGATTCATTAATAAGACAGGCTTTCCATACCTCTGATCGTAGAAATTACCCCTCTATACATCAGCTCCACAATTAATCTTGAGCATGGATGACTACATATCATATTTCAGGTGACTCTGCACAACTTTAATAATATTTTCCTATCACTTTCTGAAATACCTAACCTTGATGTTTTTGTTGTTTAGTTTTGTCTTTTCCATGGTTTGGAGGTTTGAACTCAGGCAGCAGCCAGACTGCATGTGGCCGGCCCTTCACCTCCTGGCTCTGGTCAGACAGGGGAGGGACAAAAGAAGAGAATTCGTGGGTTGAATAACAAGGAAAAAATTACTAAATATAACAAGAGAACAACAGTAACAATAGTGAGCTCAGAAATAGAAAAATGGGTAAAATGCAGCAGTGGCTCTCTGAAGGCAGCGAGCGCCCCCCACGGCAGCAACACAGCCCGAGGAGCAGACTGTGTGCAGTGAGCAGAGTGAGCTGGAGAGCTACCCACTCCCCACCTGGGCATGACATCACATGGTATGAAATACTCCAATGAAAATTAACTCCATCCTTGTTGAAACCAGGACACATGACTGTATCATAGGGGCATTTCAAAGTCATCTTCTAACCAGGGAGTATGTCCAAATCCATTCTTACAGCAGAATTTTTAATTACAGTTATTGACGTTGAATTTTGTATTGTTGAATTTCTTTCTACCTCAACTATTTCAGCCTTCAGAGTAATTTTTTTTTCCATATTTTATGCTAAACCTCCTTTTTAATAATGAACTCTTTCTATGACTCTCTGTCATCAGCATCTTTTATCAGCACATTTCTGTTTTCTGTGCCAAGGCCATTGATGGAAATGTTAAACAAGATTTTCCCCAGACTTATCCTTGAAGAGTATAATTAAGCTTCATAGAGTAGAATCCAGCTCCTTTATTGAGCCATTAATGCTCAAATATGCAAGAAGATAATATTTGAAACAGGGACTGATTGTGTTTATACACAGCAAATATACCCAGGCGAGGCATATTAAAATCTATAAACATTTCAAGGCAACATGTAAATGAAGATTTGATGCTAGTCCTTAGTTATAGGTGATGAAAAAAAAAAAAAAAAGCAGTGATTTGAGAATGAGAAGGGATATATTTAATCTTCATAAAAATTCTTGATAATAAAAGGAAATAAGCAACAGATAGATTAAAAAAAAAAAAAAAAAAAAAGCCACAATACCACGGACTTGTTACAGTGTACAACAATTAATGATCTGTAACAAAATTATAATTCTGCAACAAAACTTTAGCTATTGAAAACTCTCATAGTTCATGAGAGCATTAAGAAATTTGAAGAACAGTATATATAAACCTTACACTGTGATTTTGCTTTCCATGGAATTCCACTGGTAAATATGGTATATCTGGATTTATGTAACAAAAAGGATTTTGGACATCTTGTACTATATATACAATGGTTTTCAGTTCTCTAAAGGAGCAGATACCTCTTCACCAAAAACAGAATACTAAAAAAAAAAAAAACCAAACCAAAAAAAAAACCACCAAAAAAGAGTTTAGATCAGTATTTCAACTTCAACTAGCTCTTTGATAAGTATGCTTTGAATATCATTGGAGTTTATTATCATAATTCTCTTAAACTCATTCAAATAATATTGATGATAGGTCCATTTGTTTAAATGGAAGATTGTGACAGTTTCTTTTCCTGGTTCAACACAGTCTAAATATTAAATTTCCTTATTCTATAAAGAATCAATGTCACGATTTCAGTTGTCCCTGAGAAATTACCAGACCTCAACAGAATTATTCAGATATGTAAAACTGCATATATAACTGCTTCTTAGTTGCTTTCAGGAAATGGGGATTCTTCTTTTGACTTTTCTACTGTATATAGGCTTTTTTAAACACTCCCATTCAAATTTTAATTTTTTTACAAACATACTATGGGTTTTTTGGCACTTACAGTGAGTATTTATATAAATAATAGTACTTGCTAGCAATTTTATGAAATGTATACGGATGCATATATGCATTTAGTGTTGAAAGTACTGTGTTGACTGAAATAACAGTGGGCAGTGTCTAGTAGTGCCCTGAAAATATGAACCCTCCAGACTATCTTAATAGTCCATGTTTGTGCAGGTTTAAGCCCTGCCGGGATGAGAGCACGTTGCTGTTGCCCTTCCCCCACCTGCAGCCAGTCAGGCTGCAAGTTAAGCACAGACCTCAGGCTGAAATAAGAGGACATTTAATACAACAGAGTGATAGAACAATCTGAATAGCAGCAGTGGCAATGATAACAACAATAAACAGCGATAACAGTGAACAAAACAAAAGATATACAGAGAAATACCGCAAAACGGTCAGGGAACAAGCCTGCCACATGTGTCGCAACCCCCAAAACCAAAAGCGAAAGTAAAAAGGCTTCGCCCCTGGACCTGACATCAGCATGGTATGAATAACCCGGCTGGAGATCCCTTCCCTCTCTCTCTTTGCTGGGGAAAACTTGACCCTATCCTAGTTGAACCAGGACAATGTTAATGAAACCTCAATAAATTTTAAAATAAAACTTTCCCTTATGTTTCCTTTGTGACACAGAATTTTCAAGGTTGATGTCACCTTATGAGGATTTTTTAAGAATACATAAACAGTTTTCTGTAAACATGACTTACAGAAATTTTCATGAAACAATATATTCATAATGAAAATGCATTTAAAGACACTCTTTGTGCAAAAAGTTAAGTGACTAAACTATTATATTTAAATTATTAAGAATAAGTACCATTTTGTGTGGTATTAGTCATTTAGTTATTTTAAAAGGCAGAAAAAAATCCCTTATTTCTCTGCAAAGATATATGAAATTTGTCAATGACATAAGTATCATAGGTTATTATACTTTCAAAAGGTTTTCTACACAGGTATATCTGTGTAAAAGAAAAAACCTCTGTGCTCTATAGCTCAATAAAGGAATACATATATATTACATATAGAAATAAGTACATAAATTAATTCTCTTTAAAAGTATTAATAATTAAGAAAAGAACATAAAAGTATCTTGAATATTTTTAACTTTGTGAGCTATACCAATAGCGGCAATATTAAATTCAGAAATTCCTAGTCATTCGGGATCTTTATAGAAAAAAAATACTAAAACACAATGTAAAAAATAAGGATTTCATTCCACAGTGATGGATATTTATGATAAATTCACAGGTCTCTCCTCGGTGTAATCTGCTTTAATACATTTTTATATTTATTTATAGATGAGTAGTACTTTCAGCTTCATTTTGATTTGTTTTTTAAATAACTGCAGTACGGCCCATTTCAAACAAAAATACTTATTCTGTGCTACTTTTTAAATATCAATTGTTGTGTGACAGAATTTGAAGAAATTACACTTATTGTGTGTATCTATTGCTGCCTTTTACACACTTACTTTAGGGAATCTTCATTAAACTTACAGTTTTTACATCTACCAATCTCTCCAAGTAATGACTGATAAGCAGCACTCATGAAATTATAGTTAATATTACAATTGCATTATGGAAATAAATTTGGATAAAATACTTCTTTCAGTTAAAAAAAAAAATCTTCAATTTGTTTAAGGTTTCCTGTGATTTATTATTAAAAAAAAATAAAAATCAAGTGTCAAAAAAGGAAAAGTGTGTTAAAAACTGTAATTAAATCTTCAGGGCTAGTTATTACTCAGCTGCTGTGGTATTTCTTTGCAAGATATTTGTAATTAAAAAACAAAAAAAACCCTATCCTCCAAAACCTAACTAATGAATTTTTATTTTGAGGAAAATATTTCCAGTTAAAAACTACACAACATACACTCTGCTGTATAGGGTATGTTCATTTGTTTTACTAGGAAATCATAAGTATAAATATTTTGTATCAATCTCTGTTTTCCCTAATTTTCCCATTACATCTGTGAATAGAATATAAGCTGTATTGCTTTATTGACCCTATAGAAGTTTCTTGGAATAGAAGACCATTCGCTAATTTTGAGTTTATAATGGTGTCTGCTATATATTAGAATGAACTACAGGCATAAAGCTCTGATGAACCAGTTCATAGAGTAATGGAGGTATATTTTAATAGATTGAGTAAAAGAATAGGAACACATTAATTTTACTTTTGTCTCATAAGCTGGCTCTCCACGACTACAAGAAATTCCCTTAACTTAACCACATTGTTTCTACCTTCTTACTAAGTGTGGTAAATAATAGCTTACTCCTTACCTGACATAAAGGTTTTCTGGAATTGTTGCTTGCATTGGTGAATGTTGACTTACATAATCACTCATCACCTTCAGTGGAACTAGTCATTTATGTAAAGAAGCAATCTCCAGTATGAACAAGAATGTCATATTTCCATATAAATGTAAACAGGTATTTTGTGTAAGACGTCATCCTGCAGATACCAAAGTCTGCAAATGATCTTTTGATTTCAGCATGGAATATTAATAATATTAAAATTCTTGGTAATGAATAGCCAACTGTTATTGTTTAGAATTCTCAAGGGGAAAAAAAAAAAAAAAAAAAGGCTTCAATTTTAATAAGACATGCTAACTTACACTAGCTAACCTAAAAAATAAATCTTAACTTTTATTTTATTTGTACTTTATTTATAAATAAATTTATTTTTTTATAAATAATACTTATTTTATTTAGATTTTATTTAACATTTTCTTCCTTAGAGCAAAGACTAAGTTTTTACTTTAATGCTTTGTGGCATATGTAGATAACTTAAAATACTCTGAGACTCTGACACACCTTGATAGATAAGTTTTATCATTGAGGTGCAGGATAAAATTAGTTTTGACAAGGCTGATGAATACATGAGACTACACCATTTCCATTAAAAAAAAAAAAAAAAAGTTGCAATATTAAATAAAAAAAAATGACAATTCAAAAATTAAAAACCCCCAATGTTTGAGTGTTTGAGCTGTGCTATCCTTGTTACCAGATCTTTCAAGGTCTAGGGGAACTTTATTACCATCAAGCTTTGAAGAGGTCTTCAAATAACTAAACAAACAGAAAGAACAACAAATTAAAAACCCCCATTAATTTATTTCATAACTCAGAATGTAAATAACAAAAATTATTAAGAGGTATTATGGAACAACAACATCACAGAAAATCTGCAACTACCAAATTGCTTCAGAAGTTGCTTGTTTTAAGTTTTACATCATTGTGACTTAACAATAGTTTGCATTTCTATTGTATAAGTATAGAATATGGAGTGAATGCAAAGTAGTTGTTCTGCAGGGAAAAGAAGTCGTCTAGGGCTATTCTTCACTGTTAGTTGAATTTTAGTAAAGGATATTTGTTATAGAAAGAAGTAAAATACTGGATGTACGTTGTATAAAGCATGGAAAGTAGCCTTCTCCCAGCCTGGCTTCAGCAGGCCTGAGCTGGATTATCACGTCTAAATTTGCCACTTCTGGACAGATACAGATGACTAGAAAGGGATTTAAAAAGGGCATCATGAATGAAAAAAGGTTTTATAAAATGTGAATGAAAAGAGATTCAGTTAATCCATGTCATTCAGTCTTGAGAAAAGAAGACTTGGGAGGAACATAAAAGCAACTTTCAGATCTGTAAAAGACTGCTGCAAAGAGAAAAGGAAGCATTTATTTTCCATATCTCTGCTGGACAGTGCAAAAAAAAAGGAATAGATTTAAACTGAAGCAAGACATATTCATGTTAGAAGTTATGAATAACTTTAAAGAAGCAAGATGAAATACAGATGTTTGATAGTGGTCTGGGGTCTTAGAGAACACGTAGAGGAAAAAATTCTAGGAGTGTTATAAATGTGCTTTATTGATCTTACCATAGGGGTTGTAAAGGATTAGATAATTTCCTAAAGTCTTTTTCAATTATATTCCTTGAAAGCTTATTTTAGGAAACAACACATTCAGTTTTTCCAAACCAAATTATTTCACAGAACTGTTGGTTTGTTTGGGGGTGTTCTGTGTTTGCTTCTTCAGTTTGTCTGTTTTCTACAAAATAAAGTTTAGCAATTTTTCTGTCTCTGGTCATTTTGATCAGTGGGTCATAATGACAGTTTGAGCAACCAGCCTTGAGACTAGATACTAAGGAACTTGCTAGGATGTAGCATTAACCACTGACATTTTAAAGTTATGCAGAAAGATTTAAAATGCTTGTTAGTGGAACAGCCAAGTTAAAAAAACAAACAAACAAACAAACAAAAAAAAACAAAACACAAAACACCCAACCAAACCAAAAATGAACCACATAACTTTTTAAATTCTTTAATGTTCTGGATGCAGTGTAGACAGCTGTGACTTACTGGTTAATCTGGTTTAAGACTGATTTGCCATTTTCTATTGGTCTGCTTATTTGTTATTATTATTAGAAATTTTTGCTAAAGATAGTAAATTTCATTTTCTATACTATTATTTGGCTTGTGCACTTTTAACATGAAACATGTATTAAAAGATATCCTGAACTCTTACTATACACAAATATTTATTAATATGGAACTCTTAATTATCTGTAAACCTAAACTTGTATTTTATGAGATTCTGTAGAATTCAGTATTTCAGACTGTATCTTGCCATCTCTTCATTTTTATAACACATCCTTTCATGTTATGATCTTAAATAATTATTTCTACTTTTCTCTTTCATAACACATATAAAAGCTATTTCTTCAAATTCTTTCTAACTTTATGTTTCATATCTTCAGAACATAACTAAGCACCTATTACGGTCAAGGCCAGTGTACTGGTGAGACGAATAAAAACTTCTCCCATTGAATTCTTCTAATAGCTTCAGTCTATGTTGCCAGAATCCAAAGACCAAAGTACTACAATTACAATATTTGTACTATCAGTATAAATAAATGAAGGTTGAAGTATGTAGTGCATTTCTGAAATTATATTCTGCTTGTCCAAATGGCCATCAAAACACTGTTCCTGAAATACACTGTATCTTCTCATAAGCAAGTTGCCCAGTAAACTGAATTTCAAACACTCTCAGCTGATCGGTGGTTTAAAAGTAAAACTAACTGCCAGTAAATGCTGATGCATTTTGCATAGCTAAATATTTGAATACTCAGCCCAGCTTCAAAGTTTTCCCATGGTTCTGTATCATAGCAGTTGGATCATTCTTTCACTTAAGGTACCTACTACATTTGGAAGAGTGTGCAGACTCATCAGAAATACGCCAGAGTGAGTATAAATTGAAATGCTGAAAACAGATAAGTTGTAGATGTCCCTTACTAATTTATTGTTAGTGTTTTCAAGTTGCTTTCATTTCTCCTTACCAAACTGCTCTGGCTTCAGCACATTCAGTTGTTATATTTAGTGGGACTCTTATCTGGATGCCAACCAGTGTAATGTTGGAATACTTTATTTAATGTAAGGTGTACGTAAAATAAAATATTTTGTAATTATTCTTTCCAATAGAATGGAAAGATCTCTGACCTTTTTCACTTTTTTTTTTTTTTTTCCTTAAATTCTGTTGTATTAAAGATACATTATTGTTACTTGTAGAGCACTTCTAAAATAATAGGATGGTAAAGCCTTTGTAATATTTCATATCCACATTAATATGAATCCAGACAAATAGCTTTCAACACACTACACATAAATAATTATCCATGCTCAGAATTCAGTCTTGTCACACTTCAATGATATTTGTTGTATCATATCAAATCTCTTTTTTCTTCCAAATCTCTTCCTATATGTTTCTGACAAAGAAATATGTAACAGCAGCAGAACACACCCCCCACACCCCCCCCAACCTTACTATCAATATCAAAGTCTTTAAGGCATTAAAGATTAATCTTCTAATCAATAGAAAGTCTTGAACCACTTTTAGCAGTTAGCATGTAGATCTAGTTAATAATAGTGTTAACATATGAAATATAGTTAACCTTGTAGGATAAAGAGGTAGCTTAATTATCAGAATAGAATACCTTAAGAGTAAGAAGCCTGTCAATCACTGTGAAAGTTATGAATCTGTCCAGAACTTCCCAAAGGAGAAATCAGGACCACCAGTGGCAGCCAGTTGATAGGTGCCAAGCGAATATGAACAGGACAATCAAAAATCAGGTGCTCTCAGCTGCATTCTGTAAATCATACTGCCTGGGGTCACCCAGGAAGAGAACTTCAGGGACCCCAGATCCTGGTCCAGAGCTCCACAAAGCATGGCTGGAGTCTTTACCTGAATCTGCCCAACTTTCTTCTGCACTACATCATCTCTCCTACAGAACAGTAAAATCATGTGATTCATAATTTCTGTGATTAAAATCTTTTGGTATCAGAGTCCATTTAGCCTCCCCACTGTTGTTTGGCTTAAACTGTGACACCACTATCTTTCAGAGAAGAGCTTTTGCTGTCAGACAACAGAAGTCAGTCTTTTTTACTATGGTCCCTTGAATATGACTGACATAAAGTGGAATAGTTTCAGTGGGAAAAAAAAAAAAAAAAAAAAAAAAAAAAGAAACTTGAATCTAGAGTTTCCTTCTGAACTTAAGCACCTCTTAACTGTAGATTTATTTTATTTTCTAATTGGATCAGTTCCATTTTGCCCAGTGAGCCTTTGCTTATTTGTACAAAGAGAAAATGGGGCAGAAGAAAAATAAATCTTATTTTAATGTCTTTAAAAGTATTTGTGCAACCACAAACCCAGTTCTTGTAACCAAATGGTATACATATCTACAGGGGATTGACTTTAGTCCAGCTATTGAGATATGTTTCATGTCTGTTGAAAGAAAAGTCTTAACAATTAACCTATTCTCTAAGTTTTTCTAAGAACCTAGACAGAAGCATTTCCTGTAAGTGTTTTGACATACTGCCATTCTGTAGCAAAAATAATTCAGTCAGGAATTGAGTCAGTTGCAGTAGGCAGGCATCCCTCTGCCTAGTGGCCAGTGAAGCTATATAATAATATAAACACACTTAATCACTAAAATCTAACATCTCTTTTGCCATGCTGAGCAATGTCATGATCCCATGAATATCTGTAATCTTGAAAAATAAATGGTTTCCAGTAGTCCATATAGACCATGTAATTATTTGAGCTTGATAGCACACTCCAGCCCTTTTCATTATGATTACATTATACACAATAATGGAAATTTATGTTTCGAGCAAACATTACATTTTAAAGATTCACAAAACACAATATAATCCACTCACAGATGGAATAACTGCAGTAGACAATTAATAAGAGTGATTCTTTGTAATGTACTAAGTATGTAAATAAAATATGTAGGCAGTTTTCCCTGACATATACTCAACATATGTGAGCTGTTCAGGACTCAGTGAGCTAATTAGAAAACTGGAAAAATGAAAAGAAAAATTCCAAATCCTGATATCATTTTCTTCTCTGTGGCTGAATTTTTGGAAAATAAGAACAAAGAGACTTACAGTATACATGTTGGTAACATACATATGGCTGCACATATTTGAGCACCATGCATGTAACTTAAGATTATGTTTTTAAATGCATTTGGCATGCAACTAAAAAATCTATTTTGAAAAAAAAAAAAAAAAAGAGAGAGAGAGAAAAATTAACTCAAGATGTATAGTGTTTGGGGTTTTTTTTTGTTGGTTTTTGGTTGGTTTGGTTTGTTTTGAGTTTTCTTTTTTGTTTACTTCTAATGGTTTTAATGTGGGATTTATAAGTGAATGATTCTCTCACAGACTCATAGAATATCCTGAGTTGGAAGAGATCTACATGAGTCACTGAGTCCAACTCCTGACTCCACACAGGGCAACCTAGAACTTAAATTATCCAGAGAATTATTCAAATGCTTCTTGAATGCCAAGAGGTTTGGGATCATGATCACTTCCTGGGGAACTTGTTTCAGTGCTTGATCATCCTCTCAGTGAAGAACTTTTTCGTAATATTCTACCTGAACTTTCCCTGGCACATCTTTAAGTCATTCCCTCGCATCTTAGCACCAGACACCAGAAAGAAGAGATTATCACCTCCTTCTCTGCTCCCCCTTATGAGGAAGTGAGAGTCAGCAATGACATCAGCCCCCAGTCTCCTCTAAGAAGAACAAACATGGTATCCTCAGCTGCTCTTTTATAAGTCATATTTTCTAGTCCTTTCACCATCTTTTTGACCTCCTTTGGACAGTTTCTGATATTTTTATATTCTTATAGAACATTCAAAATTTATATGAGTGCAATGGTGTTTGTATATAAACACCAGAAGCTTTTAATCATAGCTGAATTAACAGAAGAATGTCCATAGATATTTTACAAATATTTTATTGTGCATATTTCACTTAAACTAGATTTCTCAAATATTTTTTTCACAGGTGGATATTCCATTAAAAAAAAGTCAGTTTGTTCCAACTCAACCTTTCTGAATAAATACATATTCCCCTGAAATTTTCAAATTGAAGGTTTCTGAGCCTGAACATTACATTTTTAGTAAAAGTCAGAGGTGACAATCTTTGTCTTATAAGTTGTGTCCCTTAAAGAATTATTCTGAATGTGGTAAAAGTTTTCCCCGAAAATCTTTATTCAGAAAGATATATGATCAATCTCATTTCTATACAGGCCTGAAGACAAACTGGCATCCACAAGATTCTACAGACATCTTTATTAGAGCACTCACCAAGGACTTGTGGCCCTGATCCTTTAAGTTATCATACAACACACACTGTACTGTGTTTTCCATATCCCCTACAAAAGCCATACCTACTAAAGTTTAAAGCCACTTGGTCCATTTGGAGGTGACTTTTTCAATAATTTAATACCATTTGAGAAGTGAAAAATTTGAAAGGTCTTTAATGGCTCCCAGAAAAGAACAAAAAATAACGTATAAATTTTAAAAAATATACCCCATTTTCTAGCCCTCTGATCTCATTGCACCATCCATGCTATTCCTTTGTAGCACTATTCTGAACTGAGATATACAGTTCTCTGTATTTTAATCCATTAGACTGAACTGATGTAGCACAGAATTGGTTCAAAACATTCACAAAGTATGTAAGGTATATGTTCTCATATATTTACATGAATTTAAATAAATTATGTGTTAAGTTCATAGTCATTTTTTAAATGGAAAGTATGATATATACCACTGGTCAGAACAATTCCTAAACTTTAAGGATTTTATCTTTTTAAATGATGCTTTAACTCATGCTTTCAACAGTCAAAAGTACATTCCTCAAAATATATAATTATCTTCATTTTATTTCTCACCTATTTTTAAAATAAATCTCGCGAGAAGGAAATGAACACACAGCATTTGTATCTATTTGTATTGTAAGTAAAGGAAGAGATTAGGAGAATTGAATAGCTACAAGTAAATACACACAATAGAAGTAAATTCAATATACTGTAACACTTCATATTTTCTTACAACAGAAAAGTTGAAGAAAATTCTTATTCTTTTAGCATTCTAAACAGCTGTCTCCTGAGGACCTGGACTTGTTGTCCAAGAATTATGCAGGTTGTAAAAGAAAAGCTAGAGACCTATAGGATCTGCTTATAAGAAAGAGAGACTGAAGTTTTAAAGTTGGTATGTGGCAGCTGTGAATAGTTCTGTTTGTATTAGTGTTCTCTGGATTGCTGGTGCTAGCAATACTTACTTTTCCTGTAAAACAGCTAGAACTAAATTTATGGTCTTCTTTCATTGCTATGTAACAGAAGGTCCATATTTCTCACCATCTTAGAAGGGATCTACATGAACTAGTATAAATTTCATGATTTATTAATTTTAATACTTCTAAAAATGTTCATATGGGCATTCTGAAATTAATCTTCATTTTTAATATAATTACATTTAGAGACAATAAAGAGTAATTACAGAAATATTGGTCAATTAATCTCATTTGCACACATAAAGATATATACCTATCATAACCTTCAAAGAATAAGCATTATTTTCAAATTCTAAATCATCTGCCATAGAATTTGAAAGTGAACGACATGAATCATAATATCAGAATAATTTAAGTACTATAATTTCACCAATGTATCAAGGTATTAAAATCTCCTCATTATCTGACCATCAGAATTAAAATTACTATGTATGTGTTTATGTTAACAAACCTCTGAGTGTTTCTGAGTTCCTAAGCATAGCGTTTGTCCCAGCTTGCATCACAGATTCATCTCAGGGTGAAACAAGGTGTATACCAGTTTCTTATCATTTCTCATTATCCAGTTCCCCTGAAAATAAAACCTAGAAATAAGAGAACACAGTAATTTAAATGCTGCTTCAGCATCACTCAGACAGTCAACTAAGGTTTTGGTTGCATGAATAAATGATAACTATATGATACAAAAGTACAAAAAACTGCAATATAACTGCATGTAGTTTAGCAGCAGTATAAAAATGAAAGAGTATGTCGACATGATCTTTTGCAGAAAGTTACAAGTGAGCTCTGCCTACGCTGAAGCTGTCTAAGCTTGCAGTAATAGTGCAGCATTAAGTCAAAACTAATAAATCTTTCTGATTCATGGATCAAGCTTAGTACCACACTGATGCAGATACATGGCTTCCATTTAGCTTGGAGCATGGGAAGATTCCGCTCTCAAAAGGTGATACAGACTTATAGTGAAAACAGATCATGCATGAAGGCATTGGTATGGTGTCCAATAACAGTATTAAAGAATAAAAATAAGGGAATGTATCTGGAGTGTATATATAAGTCATATGTAAAAATACACATATGCACACACGCACAAGCTTTTTAAATTTAAGCTATTGGAAAGAAGGAGGAAACTGTCTAGGTGCATATGACTGGCCAGAATTCAATTTACAGTGGCACAAAACATCCCTCAGTTTTTATATTTCTGAATGACAATGCATCATTTTCCCCCTATGCCTCTCCAACGAAGCCATTCTGTTATTGATTTTCTTTTGTTTTATTTTCCTTATAAAACATTCAATGTCAACCTTGTATTAAGAAAAATTAGGTTTTGTCCTACAGCTAATAGTACTTACTGTGTTAGAAAAGGTTATACTCTACTACAAATGACAACCATAACTGCTCTGAAGTCCTTTCTTTGTCCTACACATAAACGAGCATGGAAGTAAAAAGAGCCATGTTTCAGTATATTGAAACCCCATTCACTAGTATCTTAAACATTTATTGCACAGAATTTAGGAGGGAGAGAAAATTGATTAAGAAATGTGGGTCAATGTAAAATCTAGGTACTAATAGGCTTCATTTTTCAGAGTGCACATACTAGATCAAAGATAAACAGGGTAGACTGAAAAAATGCAGCTACCCAACATTATAAAACAACTCAGACCTCAGCTATGCAGATAATGACAAAGCAGGCTTTTTTTCTGAAACAATTAATAGAAAAAAAAACATACTATGTTGTATCATGGCGATTGGACACTTCCTCATTTTAAAAGCTCCAGGGATTTCTTGAAGTAAGTAATGTTGCATTTAGTTACTATTATAGAGTGCTCAGAGCTGAGCCACTGTATTAAGCTTTTTTATATTATTTGTCTTTTCACATCACATCAGGGAAAAAAAAGTCTGTAACAAATCGGAGTCTTAAAGTACATACTTGATACCAACAAAAGCCTGTCTCCAGTTTTGAATGGCTAAAAGAAGTTTTGGTTTCCTAAATTTAAGAACCACTGTGTTTTTATTTATATTTATCTATGTCTACTTAGATCAGAAAGAACTGAAAAAGGTTGATACTTTTAAACTATCACAGAAGAATAAAATGAAAATGTAATTGCACACATTTTCATCAGTGTCTTTCTTTTAAACCTTTGTTAACCCACCCTATTCCTAGGCCTGTGAAAATATATTTTTGAGACTCCTTTATTTTCCTAGAGGCTGGCTGTATCAATGAAAAACTCCTTCCTTCCTTGGTGCTCTTGTCCATTGCCAGTATTTGAAAACAATCCTTATACTAACAGGACATCAGTCTCTTTTGACTTCAGAAAGTTATGGTAAACCAGTTGAGTCAAACATTTACAGCCTAAGAAGACTAAACCTGTGCTGTGGTGGGGAACTGTAGCAACCAGCCTGTATAAAATGCTGAACCTATGTCTAGCCATTCAAAAATAGATCAAAGCCTACTCTTGACTGAACAGTTCTCTTCCACCTGCTTGACAAATCAGATTGGAGACATGGAATGTAGAAAACACTGTTTAAGGCAATATTCCACTAGAGTTGAATCAAACATTTGAATTTACACCTGCACTCAAACCATTAAGTGTTTTTTTACAGGTATTTCCTTAGAATACAGGATATTCTGATTTATGCAGTTGAAGCTATGTCCCTGTTACATTTAAACATTCAATATGTCTTGGAAATAGTAAGAAAAATTCCATGGCAAGATGGTATCATATTGAGATTCCAAGGAGGTATAACATCAACAAGGGAGACTTAAAAAAACACCTTTGCAATATCATAAACTACACTTCTGTCCCTATAAAAAACAAGACCTGGCTGTGAGGAAAAACTTCACAGTAGTGCTTCTATTTTCCTGCCTCAAAACATTTTTTTTCTCCCAAAAAATAGGGTAGCCTTACCTACAGTTCTTTTAAAAATACTTTCTGGCATGCAGCATCCTGGGACTTGTGTTTCAACACTGGTTTAAGCACTAGCTGGCACTGGCCAAACTATTCCAGAAAGCATGATAAGTCATCTATCAGCTCTTAATAATTTTTCTTGGCTCTATTTACACACCTACTACAGAAACTCTACTGAGTATTTGGGAGGAAACGGAAGAGGTGGGTTCAAGTGTCTGTTCTACATGGAACAAGAATAGTGACCTGATTCTGTTTTCCCAGGGTTCAAGTAAGTTCTTCAAGTACTGATGAACTGGGGGTCACAGTGAGGTCCTTTTACTTTTTCCTGGGGAAAAGAGAGCAAGGAAGGGGCAATTAGATGTTTAAGCTAAAAATTTAAAATATCTATGGGTTTTATGTCCACAGCAAGAATGAAGAAATAATAGCAAATTTGACAATTTCACTATAGCCATCTGACTTAGTTGTAAGGAACAAGGGAATTTGTTTTTAATGAAGTGAGGAATTAAAGAACTCTGAATTTACAAAGCTGTACAGTGATTTGGGGAAGACAGATTTTGAACTTAAACCTAAAATATCTGCCTCATATCTCCCTCTTTGTGGACCTAGGCTGTACTACAAAAATTCTTTTGAATGTCTGAAACTTAATTCTTTTGAAATGTAAATTAATATTTTAAATACCTTTCAGGATTTTATTGCCAAAATGTCTTATTTTGCTAGACTTACTCTCACAGCTGTGCTGATGGTGGACAAGTCCTCTCCATCAACCTGAAAAAAATCCACTAAAAGTTTCCTTTTTTGCAAACGAAATTGTTTGAAAAATCAATACCTGAATTTTGTGCTTTGTTATGCAGCTTACTGTCCTCTTACTCCACAGACTTCAATGAACTTCCACCAGATGTATGCTCTTATAAGCAGAATGTGATTCTGTATGATGTACAGATGTCTTCCCAATACAAATATGTCAATTTTCTTTACTTCCAGTAGAGCAAATATGACTACGTGGATAAATCTGAAAAAAAAAAAAAAAAAAAAAAAAAAGTGGATCAGCTGAACCCAGTTATTGCTAATTGCTAGGTTTTTCACTTAAATAATGCTTTGTATAGAAGTCTCTCCACTAGGGGCCGCACAGAGACTGCTTAAATATTAACTGTTAAACGAATAAAACAGAGAGTGAAAACACAATCAAATCCCCAAATCGTGCTTTTATCCATGATAAGAACACACAATTTAAATTCCTAGGGAAGAGTCACTACTAGTTGTTCTTGTTTGTTTATTGTGGATATAAGTAACATTCTAATTTTATGTTTTTTAGTTATAAAACATTGGCCCACTTTGGAAATAATGAAGTCTTGTAATTACTACACTGTTTAAAATCATACTGCATAAAAGATACTCTTTCTATTCCCATATTACCATAAAGTATACTAACATGGGGGACAATGGTCTTTCAGATAAAGCTAAGGGAAAGTCTTTTTCCTCATAAGTCCTGAGGAAACAGAAGCCTTCAGGTTCTGATACGAGCCCAGATCAAGAGCTCTTTATTTGGTGCTTCTTGTGGTGGTGGTGCAATTTCTGCTGAGGAACTGACAGGCAGCAGTGATGAGACCACCGACATTTCAGGAGAGGTGGTGGGGGTAGAAACACACCTGCAGCAAGCATCCCAGCTGGGTGCCTGGGCCACACCCACCACGGGCAACCGGCTCTTCCAAGGTTGTGGTGTCTCCATCCTTGGAGATACTCAAAATCCATCTGGACACTGGCCTGGGCAGTTTGCTTGAGCAGGAGTGTTGGGTCAGATCATCCTTTGGACCTCAGCCTTTCTGTGATTCTGTGATCAGTCCATTAAAAAAAAAAAAAAAATCATTTGAACACTTACTGTACAAAATACTTGGATACTTGAATCTTTTTTATTGTTAGAATAGATTCTGAAGCTATTTATCTTCTTTTAATTCTCTCCTATAAATTGTATATATTTATTTGTAGTCTATGAACTGACTAGCTATAGGTTTGGTATAAGAAACACAGTGCAGATAAGTTTGCAGTAGTCTTCATAAATATGTATATACATGTATTATATATGTGTATATAATTATAAATATCACAAAGAGGACAACTACTTTGAATTTTTACAGGGTTCATGAGGTACAAAAGTAATTCCAGAATTCAGAGACTGATTTTAAATACACTCTCTAGTCAGAGGAGGATGAAGAACACTGATAATTCAAATGTGACAGAGAAAAGTTTCAAAGGAGATTTCCAAATATAGGCTTTTTAAATCAGTGCTGAAATACTTAAGAGAAGACAATGATAGTTGGAAGAGCTAAGAATATTAATTCAGTGATTAGAAAGATTGCTCTGGAATTCTTTACATGAAATAACTTTTGTTAAAATGTAGTTTAGGTAGTCTAATCAACATGCACTGACAAAACATGGTAACTTGGTTACTTGCTTCAGAAATACTGGCCTTTCTCTTGGTATAGATCATAATTTATAAAAAAAGAACCACCCCCAAACCTCTCTTCTTTAGTGAACATTGTCCCTAAATTTTGTAAATAATAATATATAATAATGAGAAGAATTATTTGCAAAAATAGATTTTACTGTATTCACAGTAATATTTCTTCCAAGTTAATTAAAGAGAAAAAGAGATTTACAATATTTTTAAATATAATTTATGCTAGGATTTGCTAAAAAAATAATTACATTTATTGGAAGAATGAAACAAAACAATTTAACCACTTTCTTTTTACATAGTCAGTAAACTATCTTTTTTTTTAAGAGATTAATCCAGTATCCGTATAATTTCAGTAAATTCTCTATGTGTGCATTCTCTGTGTATACCATACATCAAATTCCCAAATAAAACTTCTTTCATGATAGTCATATTTTTCATATATCTATACACACAGAAAAATGCTTTCTTACAGACTGAATTTTGTGTGTGTCTGTACGTAAACATACATGTTTGTGTACAGACACATAAGTAGGAATTTTTAGTTAGATATAATTGCACTTTTTTATATTCATGATAGATTCTACAGTATTTTCTATGAAAATTACTACAAGATATACTTGAGAACTGTTCACAATTACTTTTTTCATAAATCTTGCAATTTTCTCTGCTAGAAGATATTACACCCATAACTTATGATTGTCAGTACTAAATGTCTAGACAAAGTCTGTGCCTCTTCCCATTTTAGCAGCACTTCCTATTAACATAGTCACAAGTGGTTTCCCATAATGTGTTACTACTACACGTGTGATGATTTGATTGGCAGCAGCATCTATAATAGCATAGTATTATTGTCTGTGGCAGTTGCTGATAAGTTTAAGAACCAGTTTATACTTGATGAGCACCATACTAGAAATATGTACCACAGATCTGAAAAATGTACCTGCTGTCATTAGGTACAATTTGGGAATACTTGCTCCACAGAGAGGGGGTGACTAGTTACCAGACTGTAATTATTAATCCTTTAGACATCAATGAACTTTCTTTCAGCTAAATTACTGTGTTTATTAATAATTCATAAAAATTGGCCAACCATTTAACACAGTGCATGCAGCTATCTGATAAAAAGATAGTGCCTTTTCATTTGGTCTTAGAGTGTTTAATAATTTAAAAGATGAACGGGATAGGATTTTGCAGTACGCTAATAATGTGTCACTAATAACTGAAAAATCCTAAAACCCATATGTTCCTTTTGCCTTGTTTTTGCAGTCTGTGATTAGCTCTGTAACAAAGAAAATTAGGTCCTTGGGAGATAAAAAATATCAAGGAGAATAAATAGAAAAAAATATTATTTTATACTTCCTCAAGCTAATGACACACTAGATTTAAAAGAATTAATGACCAGCTTTCCTATGTGATATGTGCACAGAGAACTAAATAGCACATCATGCAGTGTCCAGAATCTTAATTGCCATGCATTTCACAGAAATTCCCAGAAGAGGGAGGTGTTTACTATCAAATAGAGAATAGGTTTGGATTTGTTTTACTTTCTAGGTTGCATTTCAGTACTAATGAGAATAAAGGAAAAGTGGCCTTTTTCCTCTTTAAAATAAAATTGAGGTAATTAAGACAGTTATTTTTGTTTTAAAATACAGTGCTATAGATTAGCTGCTGATTCCTCTTCCATTTAGATCTTAATCCGTTGGATCAATTCCAGCTGTCCAAAGTTTGTACTTAATGTAAGTAAATCACTTATCTTCTCTTTTTTAAAATGTGACATCTTTTTAACTGCTAACAGCATTAACCAATCATGGGTAGAAGTATTCTGTTATTTCTACCTACATTTGCAGAAAAACTCTAGAAAATATGTTCGTTGTGATAACAACATAATCTTGATTCTTACATCAGCTAGAAGGATATAAAATATCAACCACTAAAACTAGACTTTTAAAATTATCATATATGAATAGATTTTAGCTAAAGTTTTACAACACTTTTCCAAGGACTAAGTTAATTCTATATAAAAGGCAGGTGAGATGACCTGGACAATTACAGGCCATTCATCCTGATACTGGCTCCAAGAGGGATAATGCAGCTCATGATTGACGTAATTTGTAACTGTGTGGTTTAAGCCCAGAGCACAACTGAGCACCACCGGCCTCTTTCTCACTCCTTCCCACTCAGGAACAGGAAGGAGAAATAAGTCAAAAGGCTTGGGAATTGAGACAAAGACAGGGAGAGATGATTTACTCAGTATGGTCACTGACAAGAGACAGACACCATTGGGGAAGAAAAAGTACATAATTTAATTTAAACACCACCACCAACAGCACTTCAAATAGAACAGAACAGTGAGAAGTATAACCGTGCCTTACAAACACCTTCCCCCCACCCCTCCCTTCTTCTCAGGCTCAGCTTTGCTCCTGATATCTCTCTCTCCTTCCTTCCAACAGCATAGGGGAAACAGGGGGTGGGGGCTGCGGTCAGTTCATCACCTGTTGTTTCTGTCGCTCCTTCCTCCTCAGGAGGACTCCTCACACTCTTCTACGGCTCCAGTGTGAGGTCTCTCTTATGGGAGACAGTTCTCTGATGTGAGTCCTTCCCATAGGGCCGCAGCTCTTCATGAACTGCTTCAACATGGGTCCTTCTCATGACCTGCAGTCCTCCCAGCGACAGATGGCTCCAGTAGGCTCTTCCCACAGAGTCCCGGCTTTCTTTGGGCACAGCCACCTGCTCTGCCATGGGGTCCTCCACGGGCTGCAGGTGGGCATCTGCTCCACCGTGGGCCCACATGGGCTGCAGGGGCACGGCCTGACCTCTCACCACGGGCTGCAGGGGGGCTCTGCTTCAGTGCACCTCCCCATCCTCCACCTCCTTTCTTCAACTGACCTTGGTGTTTTCATAGGTGTCTCCCTCACCACTCCTCCTCCTCTCACATTCCCCTTCTTAAACATGCTATCACAGAAGTCCACTCATCATTGCTAATTGGTTAGGCCTTGGCCAGAGGTGGGTCCAGCTTGGAGCCAGGGGAGCCTCCAAGCACCTTCTCAGAGGAGTCACCTCTGTAGCTCCCTCCATTACCAAAACCCCACCATACACAAACCCAATACACTAACAGGTTTTAAAAAAATCTTTCCAAACTGATTGAATATGTATTTTCGATGAGAACTAAAATTTGAATGATACTAGTTTTAGTACTGAAGAATTATACTTGAACACATGTGTAACACTGTCAACATTGATCCATGATGTGCCCTTTGAGAAATATACTATTGACATGATTGATACTGATTATTTTAAAGATTAACCAGTTATCAGGTAACAAAATTCAGCTTTAAGTAGGGGTCATGAAATAGGGATATTAGCTGCCCAGGGTATTTATAGAACACATAAAAATATATGAGCTGCCTTAGAACTCAATTTAACTTGATACTGAAGAGGCTTCTTAAACCTAAATGAAGACATTGGTTGCACAGACTAGTTCTTGCTCTCCAACCACAAGTGCTTCTGTCTTTCTCCCTAATTTATACTTTAAAATGTTGTCAAATACTCTTTTTAAGGAGTTGAGGTATCCTACACAGAGGACCAGAATTCATCATCTACTGCTACCCCTCCTGTCAAGAGAAGGTTCTCTGTTTGTTTTAGAAATGTTTCGGGATCAGTTTTTAGTACTATTATTAAGGCAAGCCCAGTGTGCAGAAATGAGCTCAAGATTTACCACATGAAAAAGACAGCAAAAGATTCCCTATTCCCTGAGTAGTGTCATCAGGAACAGATTCATCATGCATAAATTTCGATACGCTGAATAGAAATGGTGGTATCTAAAAAGTTACCCCCAGTGACTGCTACAGTATTTGGATAAAAATGCTTAGGTTTAGGATTTTAATCCTCTGATTTATTTTGAGCATATACTTTAGGATGAGATCAACTGATTCGTAGAATTGCCCATACATGTGGCTAACTCAGTTACGGGTGCTTGTATATGGTGGGTTGAATTCTACCGAGATAAAATCCATACTTAAAAAAAAAAAAAAAAAAAAAAAAGCAGCTTCCTTTATATAGACCTTGAATTTTTTTTTCTAAACAGCAAAATGAATAATAGAAGCTTCTCCTAAACAGAATAACTTATTTTTGGAAGGGAGGAGTGCAAGCTATCTCCCATTCTTTCAATCCCAGCACCACCACACTAGAACATGGACATCTTAAACTGTTTATGGAAAGTGAGTGGAAGATTCTTAAGAGATGGCAAATTGTTTAAATCACTGAAGACAGAGAGGAAATTTAATCATTTGTTGTCTACATACTTGGTCGTTACTTAAAGCATTAAGTTATTCCTTAAAACAGAGGTTGACATTCACCATATTTTTTAAAAGAAAAAGCAACTAATACTATATTACAGATGGACCCTGATTCTGCCAGTGTGCATTTTCAAGGCTTGGTAACATCTTGTCGCTTGATCTCCACTGGAGGCTTCCCTCCTCTACAGAAGCAGACAGGTTCACTGTGAATAGCCTACACCCAGTAACAAGGGTGAAAAGAGTTTTAATGGTTCATTCTGGATTCAGATCAAATGCAGGAGTAAGGTAATCCAGTCTTCCATTTTCTAAGCCAGAGAAGGAGGTGATCTCTCTGTGTTCCAACTAGACTTTGCCAGATGTTCTGCATGCACTTGCAGGCATATGAAATTTTAAGATCTGTGCTGTGCAACCTTCCTCATTCTTATTTCCAGCACTATGCTGATCTATTAATTCCGATGCAGTTCTGTAAAATGTATTGTCATGGCTAGACATTAAAAAGGCAAATTAAGTAAATTCCTGATGGGATTCAAGAATTACCAGGATTTGTCAGTGATTATTGATATTTTCAATGCCATAGCTTTTCATGTAATGCCTAAATTCTGTTCTTTTGATATCTTAACAGCTCACGGAGTCAAACCGTAAAAGTCTAAACCAGACTTAGTACATCATGTCTCCTTTCTGGAAGGGTGTGACACTGAAGAGGTATGACGAAATTTATGGGTGCTAAGGTTTTGGGGGGTTGTTCTCTAATTCTATGGAATTCCTTGCAAAACACTTTATTCAAGGAAGTTCCTTGGGCTGCAGTATGTATGGAGTCAAATATTAATCATGGTGATCCCGTCTGGCTTTAGAATATCTTAATTTATTTTAACAACAATGTTTTAAAAACATGCCTAACACATTTTAGAAAGAAAATGCAGCTTTTTGCGAATCATTCAAGAAACATCTATTTTTTTTTAATACTGTATTATTGATATTACTATTGTTATCATGATACTTTTTTCTTTTCTTCATTATTGTCAGAAAAATACCTTAAATGAAATGCATTTAATTAAATTAAAAATACATTATTCACTAATGAATTTATGCAATTTGTGAAATGTCAGAGGTCATCTCAAAAGCAATAAAACAATGAAGTTCTCCATTTCTTTGTTTAAGAGTCAAAATTTGACTAAAATAATATGTATTTTTTTTCTAGCACCTTTATTTATATATATATATATATATAT
>NW_020799091.1:49557804-49566989 GCF_003259725.1 Athene cunicularia
AAAAAAAGTGTCTCATGGTGTCTTTCAGTAATAATTTTCAAAATGCTTAGGAGAAGTAGATGTCTGGAAAAATCTTATCAAGGGAGACGTATGAGTTCATGTCGCCAAACATCCCATGTGGGTTTTGAACTGTGAGAAGTGCACATCTAATTGACAAATAGCAACCGACTTATTTCAGAAGTATTTGCACAGCTATTGTACAGAATTGAGGCTATTTCAACAAAAAAAGATTTTGTGTTGCTATTTTTCTTTAGCATATCTATTTTAGGGGCAACTACCTGTGTATTTCAGCTATTGAATCCATAACAACATCTGTTCTGATTTGTACAAGTACCCTGGTGACAGAGAAAATTCATTTAATCGGTGTATCGCTTTTAGAAAATATTCTGAAAGATATTAAGAACACTTTGTAGGATACAAACCGAAGACTTCTAATGAGCCTAGATTATATGCATTTATTAGGCTGTTTATTTTGAAATAAGCCTACATTTACTCTGTGGGAAAAGGTCAGTGCCTTTGAAAGTATCTCAGTCAAAATCTTGCCCATCTAAATGTTTTCCAGTAGGTATGAGCATATCTAATGAATGACTTGCCAAATGAATGCTATCTTAATAAATCATAATTATACTATTTATGGAGATGTGAGTAATTACATATTGTTCTGAATCCATAATTACAAATAAAATAACATTCTTCCAACAGACTCTTAGTTTCTATTGACATGCATTGCTAGGTGTGTTTGACAGGCAAGCACAGTTTATGATGTTCTACTTTATATCCAACCATTCCCTTCTAGACAGAGGTTGCTACATTTAACACTGGGATGATAGGTACCAGTAGTCTAAAATATAAAATCATGTTTATCCACCACTGGTCACAGCAAAATTTTGTCAGGAAAATTTCATTGTTCCCTCTCTTTTGGTGAAAGACATAGTGAAATGAGCACACAATTTATATATATATATATATATATATATATATATATATATATGTATACACACATACTGAAGGCAGACCCATTTTTTTTTTCCCACAGTCCTAGTATTTATGTATTAAGTAATACTAGTAAATATCTTCTGGTTTTGTAGCATGCAGGATAATGAAAGGATCTCTTTTGTTGCATTATGCTCTGCTATACTTTTAAAAGATTATGAAAACATGAACAAAATAGTCGTGTTCATGTTATGTACTACTCACTACTAAGGAGACTCTGCATTGTTTCAAAATAAGATATAGCTTTTGGGTATACAGGTGTGACAAAATATTCTGTTTCAGAGAGTCTACCCTTTGACTTCTCTGCTTGGGACTATAAAAATGAGATTTGTTTCCCATATACACGGTGATATCAGAGAATCATAGCATCATTCAGGTTGGAAAAGACCCTTGGGATCATCGAGTCCAACCATCAGCCCGAGTCTACAAAGTTCTCCCCTACACCGTATCCCCCAACATCTCATCTAAATGACCCTTAAACACATCCAGGGATGGTGACTCCACCACCTCCCTGGGCAGCCTATTCCACCCTCTGACCACTCTTTCTGTGAAACATTTTTATGAAAAATGTTACTACAGTTTTTCAATATTTGCAAGTCTTTTTAAAATACTTGTTCCGTCCTTTCCAGTAAGTGTGAAAAAAGTAAGTGAATTCCAGAGAGCAGACACTTAATACAGGGGAGCTCTCCCTGTGTTCCATTATTCCTCTTACAGTTGTAAATTACAGGGGGTTGTGCCCTAAAAGCAAGATAAGCAGTAAAGAAGCGGTGAACAGTGGGAATCACAGACCTTGTTGGCATAAGATGTGTAGGCTCAGAGATGTGATATAACAGTGTGGAGAAATAATGGTATTATGCCACAGCAGATCACCTTTGTCTGTTATGTGGTCAGTGGGAAAAACAGACTGTCTTTGTCCTGAAAGGATTGTGTTTGTTGAAAACTTTCTGCAGGATGAAATCCACTCTATAGCCTTTTTATAGAATAAAAATCTCATCTGTCCTGATACTTAATTTTTTATTCACTGATTTTTCTCTTCCCCACACCCCCATTTATTACAATAAAACAATATTAAATTTAGTTTACTGGTAAACAGAAACAAACTTTCTTATATTTTCATCATTCCAAATTTTTTTAAAGTATTATTCTTAAAAGTTCCCCAAATTAGAATATAATTTATTGATTAGGTAATTTATCTCACCTGTTTCTCCTTGGTCACTGGTGTCTTGAAAGAGGCATATTTTAAATGTCAAGTTAACTTTTACTTTTTTGCAGCTCAGTTTATGTCCTGTTTTTATCAATATATTTTTTAAAACATTTTTGCCAGGTGTTTTCATCTCATGCATCCTCTCAATATCTGCTTATGTTCTCCAATAGCAGCTGTACTTTAGGACCTCTACAAGCTTCCTCACAGGGGTGTTTTGTCAGCTCTAGCAGAGTCCTCAGTAGTGGAAGCCGCAAAAAACAAGACTACACTGTTAAGACACCTTCTTTGCTGCAATGTCTCTCAATATACAGAGTTTTGATGTCTGCCTCAGAAATTCTCACACCTTAAAAGGATCTCTTCATAATAGTCAATACTCCAATGCTTTCAAAAAATAAGAGCAGCTAGCATCCTCATAGCAAATTATGATTTCTGTATGCACCACACTTTAGATGGCATCTTAATTGCATGTTAAGGCCAGCAGAAAGGACTGTAAAAAAAAAAAAAAAAAAAAAAAAAAAAAAAAAAAAAATCAGTCAACTAAGAGATGATTTTAATCTGACACTTTTTCAAACAAAAAATATGCTGAGTAGTGTTCATTCAGTCTTGGGACTTTTTTTTCCCTCTGTTGCATTTTTCTTTTACTATGTTAGTTGCACCTTAAAGTAACTTGCCTGCTTGGCAATGTAAAACCGGGACATATTTGAAATTTCAAAACATCCAAACTTGACCTCATTTCTGCTAGGGACATCTGAGTAGGTAACTGAAGTAGAAACAAAGCATCAGCTAACTAATTTACAATTACATGGTTTTGTACTTCTAATAGCTAGGGTATCTGCTTAGTTCTTTCCTATACTTACCTTTTCCTGACCATGTGCAGATATAAATGATTCACTAGAAAATTAGTCATTAGTCATTAAAATTCTGGAGTCTCACAGCAATCTGTTAATTAACCTGTTAGGTAAATAATTATATTTGTTATTTGCTCTAGTTTGTTGATACCCGATGGACTTTATGGAAAACAAAAGTCTGTACACATCTAATCCAAAAGCCTTTGATCTTCCAAACCTGGATTTCAAATTTCTGCTTCCCAGCCTTTTTCCAACCTGTTTCAGAGGCATGAAACTGGATAATAAATAGTCTTTAGGAAATAATGCATTTGTATAAAAAAAAAAAAAAAAAAAAAAAAAAAAAAAAAGACAATCGAACTTTCAAACTTTGTGTATTGCAAAGTTTTCTAGCACATGCAAATTAATTTTTGAAAACTTACAGAAAGAAGATATATACAGCTTTCAAGAGGCTGACATTCCTCTCAAGGGACCATTTTGTTTTACTTGCTACACAAGTAAGAAACTTCTTCTGAGGAGCTGTGATACATGTATGCAGATCAGTAAAAAGCCACATGTCATTTTTGGTTTTGCGTTATCCTGATTATTGCCAGCCTAAAATTAATGACCGATACACTTCCTGTAAATTCTTCTTCTGACCAGAAACATTTCACTTTATTTCTTATTCAGCTTTAATTGCATTTGATTTTCTCTGTAAACACACACACCTACGGTACTGTTCTGGATGCAAAGGATAAGAACAGTGGCAAGAAGTCTTACCTGTGCTAATCCATGATACTTCAAAAAGGTTGACCACAGATCTTTGAATAGAAATGGTACTGACATCGGAAACTATGGGACTGTGTCAGAATTGTTGGAGTTGGGGAGCAGCTGTAATTATCAGTATCCTTTGGGGCCTGTAAGAAATTAGCAAACACTACCAGTGGGAAACCAAGTAACTGTAAGTGTAAAACACTTTTACAAGGAGTCATTTGGAACTTTCAGTTACGTGAGTTAATTAGTCAGTTAAAACCCAGACAATGAAGTACTTCCTCTTATGTTCCTTGACACTGAGGGATTACTGTTAAAAAATTATTCTGTGACAATAATTTCAGCAGTTAACAACTTTTTAATAACTTCTAAATATGGAGAGGACAGCTGGCAGAAGTTCAGACTTATTCTGCATTTTCAAGCAGTGGCACCAGGAAGAAGGCAAAAGAGCTAATGTTATTTTTGCGGTAGTTTATTATGGATTTGGAGGGTTTCCTTCAAAATTTTAAATTGACTCAGGCACAAGAGGCATTGTTAAAATTTGAGTGCTACAGAACTGAAATGTTTGTGATTTGATTCATGCTTTTGAAACAAGGATACAGAAATGAACCATAAAGGAATCTGTCCCAGACATAAGACTGAAGAATCAGTCTCACTGAATCTGGGAGTTTAAATAGCAGATCAGATTATACTGGAACAAACCACTCAAAATAATATGAGAGACCTAGAATTACCCCCTTAAAATTGAGTTTGTCAAGCAAAGAAGTCATGAAGTCTGGACTGAAGCATATGTAGTCTCTGTGATAATACAGTCCTCTAGTAATAATGATAATTCCAAATTATTAAAGGAAAACAGAACAAGAGAGGTGTTTTCTGAGTTCAGAGTTGGAGTCACACAGACAAATATCAAGAGAAAACAAAGGGGACGTGCAGTGTTATGCCAAACAAGATATCCAGTGGTTTGGAAAAGACATAAGAATTACAATGGGGTTTGTAAGCATTTGAAAGAGAGATAAATGTTTGCACAGCACAGACAATAGCACCATTACATAGTGATTGAGCAATAGGAACTGAATTATAAGCTTGAAAGTACAGGAGACATTTACTAATTTTAAGTAGAACAATCCAATGGGCTAGGAGGCTGCACTGCAGAAAATAAAAAATGCAAGAAGAAATAACGTGATGAAATTCAAGGTTGACAAATATTTTTCTACTAAAAATGTATGAAAGAAATGTCAATTTTAATGAATGAGAAAAAGACAGAGTTTATGAAATTACATGGTAGCAAAAGAGGATTAAATATTAGAGTTCTGGTCTCACTAAATAAGTGTATTAATTGCTGTAAGAATTAAAGAATTTATGAACATTATTGAATAACTTAAAAAACACCAATTAAAAGTCCATAATACATGCATTTGATGAATAAAAAATAACCTGAAAATAAGCTCAAGAAAACATGTAGCAGTGGCAAGCATTATCTTAATTAGTCATTTCATGTTAAAAATATATAGAACACATTAAAAAAAAATCTCTTCACTTTTATAGGCTCTGAAATACTAAAATGCATTGTCTGAGAAAAGATTTCCTATTGTACACAAAGGAAGATTATTTTTTTTTTAATTATGGTTGTCCGCAAATATTTTTCTAAGATGATAAGTAAGCAAAAAAACTTGCATACTTCCCTGAGAAATACATATCATGTAAGGCAACTTTCATTTGATTAGCATTTGGTAAACAAGATATTTCAAGGGAAGTGGTAATATTTTCCATCACAAGGGATGTATTAACATTTCTAGGAAAATGTTTTTATCTGAGTAGGAAAAGTGAGAAAGAATTAAAAATGCTTTTGGAAAGGGTCACTCTCATTAGTTAAGGCAGAATACAGAGGAATAGTCATTTCATATGGTAGAAATTATTTTTATTCCAGGTGAAGAAAGATTCTCCTTCACGAGAATGAGGACTGGTAGAAAAAAAAGTGTCTCATGGTGTCTTTCAGTAATAATTTTCAAAATGCTTAGGAGAAGTAGATGTCTGGAAAAATCTTATCAAGGGAGACGTATGAGTTCATGTCGCCAAACATCCCATGTGGGTTTTGAACTGTGAGAAGTGCACATCTAATTGACAAATAGCAACCGACTTATTTCAGAAGTATTTGCACAGCTATTGTACAGAATTGAGGCTATTTCAACAAAAAAAGATTTTGTGTTGCTATTTTTCTTTAGCATATCTATTTTAGGGGCAACTACCTGTGTATTTCAGCTATTGAATCCATAACAACATCTGTTCTGATTTGTACAAGTACCCTGGTGACAGAGAAAATTCATTTAATCGGTGTATCGCTTTTAGAAAATATTCTGAAAGATATTAAGAACACTTTGTAGGATACAAACCGAAGACTTCTAATGAGCCTAGATTATATGCATTTATTAGGCTGTTTATTTTGAAATAAGCCTACATTTACTCTGTGGGAAAAGGTCAGTGCCTTTGAAAGTATCTCAGTCAAAATCTTGCCCATCTAAATGTTTTCCAGTAGGTATGAGCATATCTAATGAATGACTTGCCAAATGAATGCTATCTTAATAAATCATAATTATACTATTTATGGAGATGTGAGTAATTACATATTGTTCTGAATCCATAATTACAAATAAAATAACATTCTTCCAACAGACTCTTAGTTTCTATTGACATGCATTGCTAGGTGTGTTTGACAGGCAAGCACAGTTTATGATGTTCTACTTTATATCCAACCATTCCCTTCTAGACAGAGGTTGCTACATTTAACACTGGGATGATAGGTACCAGTAGTCTAAAATATAAAATCATGTTTATCCACCACTGGTCACAGCAAAATTTTGTCAGGAAAATTTCATTGTTCCCTCTCTTTTGGTGAAAGACATAGTGAAATGAACACACAATTTATATATATATATATATATATATATATATATTCATCTTTTGATGTCACAAGTGGGATATAATCACCCATATCTGACATAACAAAATTTTCTGGAACAAGGAGAAAATTTCAGTGTGTAAAGAAATATATGAAAATGCAACTACACTTTATTTTTCTGCAAATATATCAGTTTTATTCTTTTCAAAGAACATTTGGTTCAATAGTTTCCATAACTGTAGTCATTGGCTTTGATTGTGTTCCATCTCATCAGTAAACAACTGACATAATATGTTTACCTTTGCAATTTGGTAGTCTGATGATGTTGTCCAGACAATAAAATGTTAATTGTTTTCAGGGTTGTTTGCCTTGATATCTGTAATCATGGTTGCTCTTTATAATTGCTCTCATAACAGAACCTTTCATATGCAAATTAAACTGTCTTTTTATAACAGTCTTATTAAAAATTATTATTCCCTCAGTGGGCTGAGACATCATGGAGGTGACATATGTGTTCTCTAGGGGAAGGAATGGAACATCTGAATTCATGACAAGTCTTTGCTTCAGGAAAATAAACGTATGTTTGAGCCTAAAATGAAATTAAGTGAATTTTGTTTTGGTCTCCTTTTGAAGAATTGTCTTGAAGTACATTCATGAATACAGCACAAAGATACAGTATTGAACCTTCAGTAATGGCAGCTAGGTTTCTGACTCATCTTCTTTGTACTATGATTATTAAACTCTAGAGCAACAGGATTATGATTTTTTTTAACCCATAAAAATATCAACAATGAGGTTTAAAAATATAAAGAGTTTTGGTTTTCTTTTTCCACATGCATATTGCTCTCATTGGGAGCAATGGGAATTAAGAAACAGGCTTAGAGATTAAAATAGTCCCCTAAATACTTCCTTGAATTAATTACAACTAACCATTTACAAAATAGAAGCCAAATACTTATATTTCATTATGAAAACTTGGCTATGCTAAGGTGGGATATAACCTTTTCCCTTATTTTTGTTAAAACAAAGCACATTCAAAGCATGATGCTTGCAAATCAGGATATCCACTAGATATATGACAGTAATCAACTTCATTCATTTGCCCATTTTATCAATATTTATTCTTCACAGTAACGAGAAACTCATATCTATTCAAAAGTCAGTCCTCATAGTGCATCTGTAATGTCAAAGATGACTTGATGTCAAGACAGCCTGTACAAGGAGTCCAGATTTTTGATGATTTAACAGATGTATGTCTGCACTGTCCTTCCAGTGTTTTTATAGCTGTAGTCATTCTTCACTGAGTCTGATAACTGCAAGGAAGTGCCACTGTTCCTACAACAGTAGGTCTTATTTTTATGCAAGTTTTCAGTCAAGAGAAGATGCATGAAGAGAAGATGGAGAAGGAAGAGGAAGAGGAAGAGGAAGAGGAAGAGGAAGAGGAAGAGGAAGAGGAAGAGGAAGAGGAAGAGGAAGAGGAAGAGGAAGAGGAAGAGGAAGAGGAAGAGGAAGAGGAAGAGGAAGAGGAAGAGGAAGAGGAAGAGGAAGAGGAAGAGGAAGAGGAAGAGGAAGAGGAAGAGGAAGAGGAAGAGGAAGAGGAAGAGGAAGAGGAAGAGGAAGAGGAAGAGGAAGAGGAAGAGGAAGAGGAAGAGGAAGAGGAAGAGGAAGAGGAAGAGGAAGAGGAAGAGGAAGAGGAAGAGGAAGAGGAAGAGGAAGAGGAAGAGGAAGAGGAAGAGGAAGAGGAAGAGGAAGAGGAAGAGGAAGAGGAAGAGGAAGAGGAAGAGGAAGAGGAAGAGGAAGAGGAAGAGGAAGAGGAAGAGGAAGAGGAAGAGGAAGAGGAAGAGGAAGAGGAAGAGGAAGAGGAAGAGGAAGAGGAAGAGGAAGAGGAAGAGGAAGAGGAAGAGGAAGAGGAAGAGGAAGAGGAAGAGGAAGAGGAAGAGGAAGAGGAAGAGGAAGAGGAAGAGGAAGAGGAAGAGGAAGAGGAAGAGGAAGAGGAAGAGGAAGAGGAAGAGGAAGAGGAAGAGGAAGAGGAAGAGGAAGAGGAAGAGGAAGAGGAAGAGGAAGAGGAAGAGGAAGAGGAAGAGGAAGAGGAAGAGGAAGAGGAAGAGGAAGAGGAAGAGGAAGAGGAAGAGGAAGAGGAAGAGGAAGAGGAAGAGGAAGAGGAAGAGGAAGAGGAAGAGGAAGAGGAAGAGGAAGAGGAAGAGGAAGAGGAAGAGGAAGAGGAAGAGGAAGAGGAAGAGGAAGAGGAAGAGGAAGAGGAAGAGGAAGAGGAAGAGGAAGAGGAAGAGGAAGAGGAAGAGGAAGAGGAAGAGGAAGAGGAAGAGGAAGAGGAAGAGGAAGAGGAAGAGGAAGAGGAAGAGGAAGAGGAAGAGGAAGAGGAAGAGGAAGAGGAAGAGGAAGAGGAAGAGGAAGAGGAAGAGGAAGAGGAAGAGGAAGAGGAAGAGGAAGAGGAAGAGGAAGAGGAAGAGGAAGAGGAAGAGGAAGAGGAAGAGGAAGA
>NW_020799091.1:49567039-49592042 GCF_003259725.1 Athene cunicularia
GAGAAGAGAAGAGAAGAGAAGAGAAGAGAAGAGAAGAGAAGAGAAGAGAAGAGAAGAGAAGAGAAGAGAAGAAGAGGCACTAAACCCTAAGCAAACAAAATCCTTTACTTCTAGGCAAATTAAGACTTTCAGTTTGGGTGATTTTACCTTGCCTTACCTTGCCTTTCCTTCCCCGAAGTGGTCAATTAATTTAGCCCAAATCCTAAGAAGACAGAAAGCAGTATGAGCAGTATGGGCACTGTTGACCTCAGACATGCATGATGTCTTGCCTTTGGCTTTGTCATACCTGCTTAGCAGAAACATATCTGCACATTCAACGTATTGTTCCCAAAAGATTAGAGCTGCAAAGAAACAGAAAGGGTCATGCTGCTGTTCTGTAACAGGATCAGTGTGAATATCAAGCCAAGAGTATATGGGAAACAAAACCTCTTACTGCCTGCTTCCATAAGAGGGCTGCACAAGGAATGGTGAAGGGTTTTGATGCCACTTTCTGCCCTAGCACAGAGGACAAGTGATATCAATACAAGAAAGACTATAAACTATACTACATTTGACATTAAAAATCAAAAGCAATTCAACAGTCTGAAGATTTTTAGAGCAGAACACTTTGAGAGAGTTAATACATTAAAGCAAAACAGAAGACACATCAAGAAAGAGTGAGGTGGAGAATGTAGGTAGAATGTACATCTGTGGTCTAGGCTGTAGCCCAGGTGAGTAGATGGGAGTGTCTGGGTTCAGCAGAAAATTAACTACTGAACATGGAAAGACAGTCATATGTCATTAAAATTGTATGCATCTACTGTTTTCCTGTAGTAGAGAGAAAGGTTTTGGAACTGCTAGGGAGATAGGCTTCTGTACCTGCTGAGACTACTTTTGAATTTTGAGCTTTCAAATGCTGTTGTTTTGTTTGGTTGGGTTTTTTGTTTGTTGTTGTTGTTTTTTGTGGAAGTTTGTTCTGTCTTTAACAACAACACTTATGTCTCCTGTAGCTCAGCTATATTTGTCAGGTGTACCCATAATTGTGATTTTTTGAATAAAAAGGAGATGTAAGAAGATGTGGTGGGTTTGTGTGTGTTGGGGTTTTTGACAGCGAGGAGGGGGCTACAGTGGTGGCCCCTGTAAGAAGCTTCCTGAAGCTCCCCCAGGTCCAAGTCAGACCTGCCTCTGGCCAAGGCTGAGCCTATCAGTGATGATGGCCGCACCTCTGTGATAACATATTATATTTTAGAAGGGGAACCTGGCAGGAGGAATTGGAGTAGTGTGGAGAAGCTGTGAGGGAAATACCTATGCAAACACCAAGGAAAGTTGAAGAAAAAGGAGGAGGAGGAGGCAGGGTGGGGGGGTATGGGGGTGGGACAGGACACATGTGTTGGAGCTGAGACTTTCCTTCAGCCCGTGGTGAAAGGGCAGGCTTTCCCCCCGTAGCCCATGGATGTCCACAATGGAGCAGATGCCCACGTGTAGGTCATGGAGGGCAGTACAATGGACCAGCTGACTGCGCCCAAGGAAGACCATGATTGATGGAAGCCCACACTGGAGCAGTCTGTTGCTGCAAGGACTACAACACACAGGAAAGACCCATGCTGGAGCAGTTCATGAAGAGCTGCAGCCTGTGGGAGGGACACACGCTGAAGCAGTTTGTGAAGAGCTGCAGCCCTGTGGGAAGGATTCACATCAGACAAGTTTGTGGAGGACTGTCTCCTATGGGAGGGAACCCACATTAGAGCAGGTGAAGAGTTGAGGAGTCCTTCCCCCAAGGAGGAAGGAGCATTGGAAACAATATGTGAGGGACTGACTGCAACCCCTGTTCCCTGCCCACCCTGCACCACTGAGGAGGAAGAAATAGAGAAATCAGAAGCAAAGTGGAGCCTGGGAAGAAGGGAGGGGTGAGGGAAAGTTGTTTGTAAGGTGTTATTACACTTCTCACTGTCTTACTCTGATTGTTAAGTGGTGGTGTTTAAATTAAATTGATGTTATTTTTCTTCCCCAATCGAGTCTGTCTTTTGCTGGCAGGGAATTCTGGACACACTTATACGATCAATGTGATCAAGTTAATGCCACTTTATTAAAGGATACACAGCAATTTATAGACTACCATAAAGCACACATGCAGCTATTCGATTGCTAATAGGCTAAAACTACTTGTCCATGCGCCCTTATGCCCTCTATGATTGGTCCCCTTGTGGTGTCCATGCGCAGTTCTTCTATTAGGCAAACATCTTGTTTTCCACATTCCAACGTTCTTATCTTTTTGCAACCCACGCAGTTTCTCAGCCCCTTGCCCTTGCAGGTGTTCTTCACAACAGCTACATCCTGATTACAGTGGTGCCACTCAGTCTGGATCGGTCATAACATGTCCGTTGTTTCCCAGCCATTCCACAGTCTTTTGCTGGTGACAATAATGGGTGAGTCATCCCTCTCTGTTCTTGTATTGATCCTCAAGCCTTTTGCTTTATTTCTCCTTCCCATTCCTGAGGGGCAAGGAGTGACCAAGGAGCTGCATGGTGCTCAGCTTTCCTCTGGTCTCAAACCAGGACAGAAGAAAACACCTGAAGTTTTGAGACATCACTGTATCACCCTGCTGATGAGGCTGTTCCTGTCCAGTAATAGCACAGTGAAATGATTGTCTGCATTGTATCTATCCACGGTATAGACAACAGAGATGAGGACTCTGAGGTCTGACAAAGACAAGATCACACTTGTCCCTCACACTGGTAATAATCAGTGAAAATCTTTAGTACTTTCATCAGTACAAAAATAAATCTGACTTCAGTGACCAAAATTTACCAGTATATTAGGGAGAAGAAACATATTTTTCTCTAATCTTTCAGTTTTAATCCTGTAAAGTTTGTGTGTGAATTGATGTTTGATTTCAATGATGTTAAACTGGAAAAGTAAAATTAACCTAGATTTCAGTCTCTTAGAGGTTGGTTTACCTAGTACTTATCTCAGCTGAATCCTACCTCACAGACCTATCTTCCTCCTGCGATGGAATTGATTTTGTATGTAAGTGTTAATTTGTGAGTGTTTCTTTTACACAGAAAAACATCCTTCTTAGGATATTTATAAGGAAAAATACTGTCATGGTCGCTATGTTAAAGTATGGAGTGCCAGAGACAGAAAACTGTTTCTCTGCATTTCACAATAAAAGCATCATGCCAGGACACAGGTTTACATATGGTGAAAAGTAGCATCTTGTGAAACAGCTGTCCAACAGCAGACTGTATTTGTGAATTCCCCTTTTATACTAGCTTTAATCAGGTCCGTTGTTTCAAGTGCTTCTGGGTGCCATAGCCAAAGGTAACTATTTCAAATCCTTGGATTTATCCGGTTTCCGCATATTGTGTACCTTTCAAATTAATTCTTCAAATTATAAACATTCACAAGGTCAAGTTTCAGAATAAAATTACATGAATGCAGTGTCATAAAATGTTAATCGTACTATGTGACTGAACATGCACAGAAAACGGTAAAAATATTCAGCTGCTGAACTGAATACCTTTACTGATGGTAAGCTTTACTGATGGATGGAGGAGTATGTCTTTACAGGCATACTGCAAAGACCTTAAACCCATTTTACATTTTAAAACTTTCTAAATTTGCATCCCTACCATATAGGCTCTTGCATGTTAAGTCTGTCTTATTAGAAGATTATTCGCTAGTGTTAATAATAATTTTATTCCTAGTTGACATGCACAGCACTACCATAAGCCTAGACAATCAAAACTCAATTGTCAAGAGGCAGGAGAAATGTCTCCATGCATATTACACTCCATCAGCTTTCTTAATCACTTCAAGTAAATAAGTCTGAAGATTTTTAAACTTAATTTACATAAAATGCATCTTCGCTTCTGTCCCCTGTTATGTGAAAGAGATTTTTATCTTTAAATGTCTTCTCTGATACCAAGGATGGTTAAAGATACCAGAAAGTATATTATCAGCCCAGCAGGACTATATGTCAAGGGCATTTGTGAGAACAGCAAGCCGTCAGTTTCCTCAGTGATCTGCAGTGGATTTACATGACAGTATAACAGGACTAAGAAACATCTGCATGAAATCAGAGACTTGAAGGATCAGTCCACAAAGCAAGGATTTTTCATGTAGATAACCCTGAATTATGAGATCCTATTGTGAACAAGCAGGCAATGAATGCAGAATCTTATTAACTGAGTTTCTAAGACCAATTGTAATGTGTATTCAGCATGAACAGGAGATGTTGCCTTTTGGGACAGCAGCCCTACCTTTACTTTCCATTCATCCAGTTATGGTAAGACTAGGGACTTCAGCAAGAGTGCATATATTTCCAGACATCCAAAACATAAGCTCAGATACCTAAATATAAGTGATTTGGAATCTTGAAAGGGATGCAAGACAAGTTAAATAATATCTCTATAACTTTAAAGCAAGTGATATATATCCATTACTATATAATTGCCATATAACCATCTGTTATATGATTAGATGGATTAAAATGTTGCCACTGCCATTATTTAAAAGAGGCAGAATATGGTGTGAGTTAAGAGGAAAAATAAGCTTTTAAGAATAATTATTGACTCATATCTAGCCACATTGTTTTTATCTTTTTTTTTTTTTTTTTTTTTTTTGCAAAGGTGGTAGCCTGTTGTCCTGGTTCATCTAGGATAGGATTGTTTCCCCAGCAGTGGGGAGGGAGCTCTAGACAGGTTATTTGATACCATGCTGACATCAGGTCCGGGCACCCAAGCGCAGGAAGACACTTTTGTTGGTTGTTTCTCCCCTTCTCTGCTGTATCTTTGTGGTATATCTCTGTATATCTCTTGTCCTCTTCATTGTTATTAATGTTTACTGTTATTGTTATTGCTGTTGTTGTTGTTCGGTTTATTATTTGTTACACTGTTGTATAAGATTTCTCCTTATTTTAACCCGGGGTTTGTGCCTCACTTCCAGCTGTGCCTGGTCTGAGGGTGGGGGGAGGAACAACAGCAACATGATCTCTGGTCCCGGCAGGGCCAAACCACCACACCTATATTCAATTGTACACAAAAACCTGGATTTACTCTTGTTTCTGTGGTCTAGTTGGCACAGTAGGGAACTGGTTAAGTTTTCCTAGTTGTATATGTTGGTGTGTTCAGACCTCAATGTTTCCCAATCATCATGCACTGGGAGCTCAAAGCTGCTGTAGGGTTAGTGGTCTGGGTCAGCACTGATAATCAGAGCACAGGAGCTAAGTGTTCTTTAATTTCAAACTTTCAGAACATGTTCATCTCTTTCTCTCTGTGTACTCTCCACACCAACATGGGTTCACTCTTTCCTATGAGCTGAGTGAGAACGTATGAATTTTGAGTATGCCAAGTTGTATCTTGGGCTGGCTGCCTTGTGCCACCTCACCAGTTCTTAGAGTCAAGGGGAGGGTGAATCAACCAATGCTGTACAGAATTCATTACTAAGGTAATTGTGATCTGTATATTAAATTACGCCTTCTTAGTTACACCTAAAGAGTTTAGAAGTTATTTTACATTTTACAGGGTTACTAATTGCTATCAGGATATAAAAATAATTATAGTTGAAACTCATTGCAGTTATTTGAATTGTGATAAAAATTGTTTTTTTGCCCAGTTTTGTTATGGTCTGTTGGTGATAATATTATCTTTGCATTTCATTATTTGCATAGTATCTTTCACTTCAAAGGAGGTATAGTCATATGCCTTGTTCATTTTTCCCTGGTTTGTAGTCTATACTTGTATCATTCCGTATCAGACATTCCTGCATAAAATGAACTCTAGTTTACAGCTTCCAAATCTTTACTTAAAAGGCTAAATTAGCATTATCATAGGAGATACAAGCTTTACCTTTCAAGAGAATGATTGTCTTAGAATTTACCTGTATTTTTCAAAAAAATGAAAAGATACATACATGCATGTCTTCAATGTTTCCTTGTTTCTTTCCTTGCTTGCTTGTTTGCTGCTTCCCTCACTCTCTCCCTTCCCCTCTCTTTCTTTCTCCTTCTCTCCCTTCCTCTCTTCTCTCTTCTTCTCTCTTTCTCTTGTTTCTCCCAGATGCCAAACTGCTTTTTTTCCCTTAGCATATTTTGAAAGACTTGTGACAAAAGTACAGAGCTGTAAGCAGGAGGAACCAATGGTGGAAGAAATTTTGACAATCTAGAAACATAGCTTTTTCCACTTCTTTCTGATTTCTTATTATTTTCATTTAAGTCTTGCACTGCTGAGCAACTTTAAGCTGCATATTGCAAGTCCTTTGCCTTTTCCACTTAAGTCTTCAAATTGTCTTTAGTTCAAGCACTGAGACGCCTGAATTGATGAACAATTGTTCTATTGTCAAGCGCATGCATCTCTAACTAAGCTCCAGCCACTGCAGGCATAAAGGCTGAATTTAGTAATGTAGCTGCCACCTTCATTTAAGAAAGATAAGTCAACCTATCAGAGTGAAAAGAATTAAATATGCTTACAAGAAAAGTTCTTCACAAAAAGCATCAGAGAGTAACATTTAAAAAGCCACCAAACGAGAAACCCTTTTAAACAAAAGCTTCTGTTACACTGTATTTTTAACAATGTAATACTGTCTTTGTATGTAGCTAAGATGAAAGGCTAAATAAGCAAAACAACCCTCTAGGGAAAGAAAAAATTATAGCTCAGATACTATAATATGTACCATAGCATACTGGAGTGTGTTTGGCATGATTACAGAAAAAAAAATTGATGACTGCTTTAGTTGTCTTCTGGTCTTTTATTTCCACTGAAAGCACTAAAAATATGGTCATATGATGGGTAAGAATAATTACTAAAAATTTAATTGTAAACTAGATAAAAGGAAAGGTCATGATAACCATATCGCAGGCTATATGTACTGATAAATACAATAGCATTCCCTCACTATTAAGGCCAGGTCCATGTGGAGCAGATTGCTGCATAGGATTTGGTTTTGGACTTAGTATTGGAGCTGTATGATTTTAAGGCAGAATTACTTTCCCAAGACTTTTTTTTTTTTTTTTTTTTTTTTCCCCCCAGGTCATAATGCTTTAGAAACTGGAAAGACTCAGCTAACTGTTTCCTTCCTAGTGTGAAACTGAGTCAGCATATTTCATATTTTGTTTTGTGGCATGAGGACATGTAGTGGTAGCATAAGGTACAAAGCTCTTTGTTTCAAAGTTGGAGAGAGACATGAAGGGATCCCATCCTTAAACATTTTTGTGCCTATTGTCTATGAGAGTCATCCCTGGATTTAACTACCCCCAGGCTTTCTAGAAGATTGTCAGTTAAAGGCTGTCTACAAGAGGTCCAGAGAGTGACCTGAAAAGTAGACAGCCTGGATAATCAGGCATCATCATGTTGCATAAAATTTTATTTAGCAGAGTAGACATGTTTTTGCTAAGGAGATAAGCAGTGGTTGTGAGACGAGAAACCAGGCCTGTGAGAAACTAAGAAAAACAGCCTGAGAAAGAAAAAGTTGTGGCTGATCAAAGAAATGCCTCAAACGCAAGACAAAACTGTGAGTCACAGGATGCATTCTGTGGAGGTCGAAGATGATAAGGCTGCCCGAATAATACAAGATGCATCTGCCGGAGGGTGCTTTGTGGAGACAGGATGTCTCTGCTCTGGGGCACCTGGGCAAATTTCAAGGGCCATCTCTACGGTGAATGAACTTTGCTTCAGTTAACACCCCTCAATATGCTAACGAGGGCTGTCATGATCATGCTAATTACATCATCCCATGAAACACCGTACCCCTCCCCGTACATGGGATACGTAGGTATGAGGGTCAACCTAGGGGATGGACCGAAGGAAAGTGGGTATAAATCGAGGAGGGGGAAGAAAGGAGGGAGCCCTGGAGAGAGCAGTGAAGCGAAGAAGGTGGATGCAAGAGAAAACGACAGACTCTTCATGGAACCCTTGCATGCAGGATCAGTGCAGGAACCCAGACCAGTGATCTGTATTTCCCCATTCCCTCTATCTCCCTCTTTTCCTTTTTCCATTAAGAAATGCAAGGCATATTGTATCGCTTGCCACAGTTTGCTATATACTGAGGCAATTATCATGTGTTCAATTAGTACATTGTGGTTAGTTAATAAACGTTTGGACTTGGAGACTTGTTGTCCGCTCCACTGGGTATTTGCAAATCTGAGTCTCTTGTCCCCTCGTCTGAGCGGGACATGACAGTGGTTAGATACCAAAAATATACTGACTGCACTTTGTATAATACATGTTTCTCGCTCAATTGCTCTGCATGCACTCATTAGTGTTTGCAGTATATGTAACAAGATTCTGCAGTAACACCAGTATATAACATGACTGCTAAATTACTGTATTTTGCAATGTCATACCAAAAACATTTTAAACCTAAACAGCCAAGGAGAAACATCTCAATGTAATGTAACACTTTTGTCCATTTTATAAAAAAGTGCTTGAAAGTGATCCTGTAAGCTCCATAGTGAGCTTTCAGGTCATTTGTGAAGTTGTTTGTAGCAAGAAAAAGAAAATAAATGTTGAGATTCTTCTCCTGACTTGCTCTTCTAACATAATAAATCACCTCTTTTTATTTAGGGAAGCACGATTGCCACTGTAAACCCAAACTATTTCACAGGCAGACCACAGGAGACCTTGTTCTGGATTTCAGCTACTAGCATCTTGAGATACCCCTAGCACTCCCCAGTGTTTATCCATTCTACATGATCTAGATGGTTCACTGAAAACATATTGGAATTGTGGAGTTTGAATTTTTATCTTATGCAAAATGAAGTGTCAAGTACAATGAAAGAAATAGATTTTTATCTTAAGTTAAACACTGGAATCTGCTTCAGCTGGGAACACAAAGTACAAATGTAAAGATGAGTCTGGGAAATCCACCTTACAGTAACTTACCATGTTTGGCGGTGGTTGGTTTGTTGTTTTTTTTTTTTTTCCAAAGTGATAGGGAGGAATGGTAGATGTCCTGAAGTAACTCATCTGATCTTAAAAAAAAAAAAAAAAAAAAAAAAAAAAGATAGTCTTTATTAGCAAAGACAATACTAAACATCATAAAGCAATGTATAATAATGATATGTCATTCTATGTAGTTATGTAGTTGGAAACTACAAAAAAGTCTTTACATCAAAATAATGCATATGAATAAAACTATACACATTTAAAGGTCCTAATAAAAGCAGCTGTAATAATATAGTATAATAGCAGTAACAATAGGCTCTCATTCAAAATGTTACAGTTCCTTCAAAATACTTTGAAAGGGAGAAAGATGTAATTATGCTTATTTTTCCTCTGGGAATAACCATAACAGGTTTGGTGTTTTTTTTTGTTTGTTTGTTTTGTTTTGTTTTGTTTTGTTTTGTTTTTCATTTATATGAAAACAGAAAGCTTATTAGATGAACACTCTCTACAGCAAGTAAGGGAGTCACTTCAAAAACCATTAAAAATATTAAAATATAACAGGCTTGATCTTGCTGGTATTTGTTAGGTATGATGACAGGATTTAAGGACAGCTTTATATGGAATAGATCCTGGGTGTCTGTTTAAACAAGATCTAAGCATGTGTCGAAGAACTGTAATATATAGAAAACAGAAAACATTTTGATCAGAGATAAACTCAATGTATCTTATATACACCAAGGATAAGCATTATTTAAGCACAGACTAGCCAATACGTGATTTACGTACTCGTACTCCTTTATATATCTAATCTCTTATTTCTCTCTAGTCCTAAATCTGGTTTTCAAAAATGATTCAGCTGGTGATTCAATAGACAACATTGCGATGCTTAGCACTGCAACACCTAAAATGTAGATACTCAAACCAGAATTTTCAGTGCTAGTTTAGGTGCCTAGATATAACTATACGCCAAATACAGAAACCTAAATTAGTATTCAAAGCAGCCAACATGCTGAGTGCTGTCATGTTAAGCATCCCTGTATGAAATGTGAATCTGAAATTTGGAAGCTAAAGAGGCTTCCTGGGGGTTCAGAGCTCTGCTTCCTTTCTGAGAGCAAGACACTACTGAACACCAACTTCCCCCTCTCCTATATCTTGTTTCAGGAATCTTCTCATGGAAGCTGCAAGCCAGAAATTGGAGTATGACAGCAAGTTTTCTCTGATTTGCTTTCCTCAAGGTAACTGCAAATTCCACATGAATTATGCCTAATGTCCTGTTGAATACCTGACTTAATCTTTTAGGAGCCTAATTTCAACTGCCTTTCACACTTAAATGTCTTCCTTTTGCAAACTAGGGCGTTTGAAATTTTGAAAAGGTAATACCTTTCTGACAGTGAGCCCACATGGCAAAAGTTCTGATAGGTTTATTGGACACCAGACAGTTTTTCATACTCTCTCATAGTCTAAGTTTAAAATACATGGTAAGTGGCTTGAGGATGGAGGAAGGCATTGTTTTTACAGCTTTCACTTTGTCAAAGATCACTATCTGATATTGTTTCCTCTTTGGAACTGGGTAGTTGTTTTTACTGTTGTGCGATATTCTTTCTTTTCACATGAGCATGTGTGCAACAGCTGTTGTCTTAGCTGTGATCTAGGGACTTCCAATGCTTCAGTCATGATCATCTATAGTTTCAGCGAAAGGACTATGTCTATAGCTATGGGCTAGAAAAGACTCATAATCCCCTGCGATTGGACACAAAGGGGAGATACATAATACATGCTTACCACTGGTTTAAGCACACACTGTAGGTGGCAAATTCCCCAAGATGCAGTTTTTCTTAGAAGCACTTGGGTATTAAATTATTTATAACTTCCTTAAATGAAATAACAGCTGTCATAATCCTTCCTAACCCATCTCATATAATAAAACAATAGCAATCTGGTGTGTTTTTCTCCTCCCATCTGTTTCATTATGTCACTTGTGAACTTTCCTCCATCCCTAATATGCTTGATGAAAGATTTTTGCAAATAACCTTTACAAATCAAGCTAATTTCACTAAATTAATTACATTTGCTTCTTATTGATGTGTATCAGTAAAAGACTTTTAAAATACAGTTACCTGAACTATTTTTTTTAATAAAAATTATTTTAAGAAAAATTATTCCATTCAGTTTAAAGGTGGAAGACAATGTATAACTTGTCTCCCACTCAGCTAAGCTGTAGCAACAAGGCAAGCTAGGGGGAAAAAAAGGGCAAATCAAAACAAACCAAACAAATAAAAAAACAAATTAAAAAACAAACAAACAAACAAAAACAACAACAACAACAACAAAAACACAACCAGAATAACCTTGGGGTTATTTTGGTTTTATTGTTGTTAAGGGGGTGGGGTTTTGGTTTTTTCTTTTTATTATCAGGAGGACTTCTAGCCACCTTTCTACAGTGAAAATAATTGTAAGATACCATTTGTCTTATGTAGGAGGTAAGAGGAGATTGCCAAACTAAGCACATATTAAGACAGTTTGAGCAGAAAATCAGCTTGGTGACTCTGGGGATTTCTCTAGGAACAAACACAGAGGTTAGAACATTAATCAGTAAGCTGTGTAAGAAACTGCAGAGAGAAGAGAAAAAAAAAGATGTTATGATGGTAGCAGATTCTGGGAGCAATGGTGTATAAAACCTGAGGGTAAAACCATGCAATCAGATTAGCAAGGCTTAACAAGTTACTGCTCGTCATCAGAACACAGGTAATTGCTAGTGACCAAAGGAAGATGACAAAAGAAATCCTATTGTTCAGTATACACTGGAACAGAATATACACCATTAATTCAAAGCATGCTGTCTCCCGAAGTCTCTGTAAAGTAGGAATATACTCAATAGATGCAGAAGGGCAATTGTAATACAAAGGCCAAAAAATGCTACACTGTAAACCTGACACACCTGAAAAATCGCTACATGCAACTGAGGGATGGATTTCATAAACTAACTTCATATAATTACAAGAGAGCGAGATTATTTTAAAGATTTACTCGTCTTAAATAAATAGACTAAGTCAGCAATAACTGTGAGATGTCTTAACATAAGCCACAGTGAGATCGCACTGCAGTAAATTACTTTATGAAGCATATGGACTCCAGTTAAGAAAGATGAAAAAAGATAGTTATTGTGGGTAGGTTAGTGTAGTAATAGTATTTGAAACATAAGTCAGAAAGCAATGAAAAGAAGGGGTTAGCTCTCTGAAGGAAAAAACAAAACAAAAACAAAACCCTTGTCTGCTTTGGTTTTGTCTGTGCTATAGGGAATTAGAATTTTGCACATTCTTTGTACATGATTATTCTTGCCGTGAAGCAAACACACTGAAAGATCAAAATCTTACCCATTTCAGTAAAAAGAAATTTCTTTACCCTCACTTAAAATCACTTTTGTCCTAAACACATAATATGTTATGTGATCTTTCCCCTAGAGAGTTTGTGATGCAAAGCTTTGTATATGTATGAAAGTTATTTTTTTTATTATCCTAATCATACCATTGTAGTTAAGTCGGTGTAATATGTTCAATTATTACAATTTTAAATACATTATAAGACCATTTTTTATTTTGCTACAAATAAAGTATGTTTAGTTTAGAATATCCTGTTCTTGTATTAAGATCATAGATCAAAAATCTAGCTAAAGAATTACAATAGTGCAAAACTATTCAAAAGAAGCCCAAGGAGAAAAATGGAGAAAAGAGGGAGAAAATATTCCTTATTTTGCTGGGACCTGTAAAATATAGCAACTAGGAAGCTTCCCCAAGATTACAAAAAGAACCCCTATCAGAGTCAGAAGATCAGAAATTCAGCCTTTATCTTTTGGGTCCCTGTACAGTGCTTAGAAATTACCATCTTTGCTTATGGGTGATTTTTAGGACTAGTACTGTGAATATAAGTTTGTGGTAGATCATGTCAAATTGAAATCTGAAGTATTTGGGCTCAATACCATAATAGAAATGAGGTTTGCCTGGTTACAGCTGCTGTGAATTTGGTCTATTCAAATGCTTCAAATGAGAGGTCTGATTCTTCTCTCAAGTGGACAAGTGTCAGTGGTGATAACATTGAAATTGATGGCATTAGACCTATCTGCATTCATTTCAATAGGCTTTATATTTATCTTTACCACTGATCACTTTCCTTATAACCCTCAGACAATACCAAGGTGATACATGGATATTTAGTCAGTGTACTATATCTTTATATTTTGTACAAGCCTACTTGATTGTCAGATTGAACAAGATATGCTCCAGGGCAAAATATGAAAAACACTGCAAGGTAACAGATTTAAAATTTCACATAAGAATTTTCATGACTGTCTAGTTTCTGTTGAACTTTCCATACCCGTTTGTTTTGTTTTGTTTTGATATCTTGTAAACTAATAGAGATACAACAAGAATGTAAAAATAAACTAATATTTTGGAAACTTCCTTGAAACATGCTTGAAATGCTTTATATATATTACTTCATGTTTCACAGAATAGACACCTAATCATAGCTGAAATGAATTCTACTCTTCCTGCAAAACAGAAAGTTAAGTGGAATTCATTTCAGCTATGTTTAGATGTCTACTTCTGAGCTACTTGATGTAGGTACCCTTTATAATCAATGCAGATAAACAGAATTCTAGTCATCTGACCTGGTTTAGAAGTTGAAATTAGACTGAGATGAATGGTGTTGTAAACTTACAGAATGAGCTGAATAGACCTAAAATGACAATTTCTATCTCCAAAGTGAAATTTGGATGAGTGATGCAGATGTTGTCTATGTTTATGCTGTAGGTACGTACATGTGATTAGATAAACTCCACTCAACATGTCTGCACTACCCCATGCTTCATATAAAAGGTTGATCTTATATGTGCCTATTCCAGAAAGAAAAACAGTATGTCCATTTTATATCTCAGTATTGGTCTGAGTCCTCAACTACTTGTCTGTAGTGTTTCTAGACCAGATTTGTACCTCTGAGCATTGCAGCAAACTGGATGTACAGAATTGGGTCCATGCAGTTTTTCTGAATTTCATCATTCTACTATATGGGCAGGATTAAGTCATTCACTTTGCCTTTAAACAGATGCCTAGGAATGACTATTCTTTCTCCCCTTTGAGGACTCTATTTGGACAAAGCCCTTAGAAAATATTGTAGTGGAAATATTAAATAATGATAAACACCCATTTCACACGTATGTGTTTCTACAAAAACAAAATCTTTGAAAGGTATGAGATGACATACTATGCTGTGAGATTTTAGCTTGATTTCAACACATACTCATACATATTTCTGAAAATAATTAAAATGTCTGAATTCAGAATGGTCACCGGATTGAAGTGGAAGTTACTTTTTTTTCAGAAAGGGAAGATGTATGCAGTTTCAGGTCTGTAATAGGTTACAGCTGGAAAATAGGTTACAGCTGCGTCAGACAAAATACTGTTGATTAATATGGTACCTTTCCTGTATAGCAGATGATAGCATTGGACTCACAGTTTGGAAGTCACAGGCATTGGGAAGTCAGGTTAAGTTGATGGGTGATATATTTTCACAGAGGAATGGTATTGATTTGTTGATTTATGAAAGATTTGTTGTCTATCAAGACATTCATTTGTTGGGTTTCTTGGTTTGCAGACAACTATATTTCATTCTTGATATATTCCTTCTTCATATATTCATATTAATATATTCATATTATTCCTCTTCATGTATTTTCTTCTTCATAGATATACTGGTCCTGTGTTTTAGCTAACTACAATCGCCATTTTAATTTCATTTTCTTCTTTTTATTTTCTACCTTCTTAAAAATTTATTCACTGGCACAAACTTTGATTTTGTATCCTCTTTTAAAAAATCATTCAGTATTTGATTCTGTATGAGTTAGCACCAAGCTTTATAGCTGTTAAGGTACATGAGCTATATCCTGACAGCTGCGAAACTCTGTGAAACTTCAGAGCACAACTTTCTGAACATCTCATTCATTAATGCAAAAACAAGAAGAAGAACAGATATTCAGTCTCAGCAGTAGAGGCTGACTTATAATTAATATTATTTTCTTATATTAGATATTCCTTATTTTTTGACACATTTTGCACCAGTGCCCCATGGATCTTAGCAGAATTCTGACACAACTGGATTATTATATAGTTTATATCAGAAGCATTTTAACCATAACATAAGTATATTGATTCTGTAGTCTCTATTTACATTTAGATTAAATTGGCATTTATTTCAAGCATCTTTCCACAGTTTAGGATGTTCATACCAGAGTGGAAGTAATCATTGGTAATTCTCAATGCATCACATAGACACACACAAGTCTATGGGACCAGAAGGGATACACCCAAGGGTGCTGAGGGAGCTGGCTGGGGTGATTGCCAAGCTGCTTTCCATCATTTACCAGAAGTCCTGTCTGACTGGGGAGGTCCTGACAGACTGGAAATTGGTCAGTGTGACACCCATCTATAAGAACGGTCTGAAGGATGAGCCAGGAAATTACAAGCCTGTGAGCTTGACATCAGTGCCCAGGAAGCTGATGGAGCTGCTCATCCTGAGTACCATCACACAACACATGCAGGACAACCAGATACTCAGGCCCACTCAGCATGGGTTTATGAAAGGCAGGTCCTGCCTGACAAACCTGATCTCCTTCTACGACAGGGCAACCTCCTTATTGGATGAGGGAAAGGCTGTGGATGCTGTCTACCTCAACTTTAGTAATGTCTTTGACACCGTTTCCCACAGCGTCCTCCTGGCAAAACTGGCTGCTCAAGGCTTGGATGGACACAGGCTTTCCTGAGTAAAAAACTGTCCGGATGGCCGGGCCCAAAGGGTTGTGGTGAATGGAGTTAAATCCATATGGCAGCGGATCATGAGTGGTGTCCTCAATACTGGGGCCACTCCTGTTTAACATCTTTATTGATGATCTAGACGAGGGGATGGAGTGCACCCTCAGTCAGATTGCAGATGACACCCAGTTGGGTGGGAGTGTTGATGTGCTCGAGGGTAGGGAGGCTCTGCAGAGAGACCTGGACAGGCTGGAGCCATGGGCTGAGCCCAACTGGAGGAGTTTCCATAAGGCCAAATGCCGGCGGCTGCCCTTGGGCCACAACAACCCCCAGCAGCGCTACAGGCTTGGGGAGGAGTGGCTGGAGAGCTGCCAGTCAGAGAGGGACCTGGGGGTGTTGACTGACAGCTGGCTGAACAGGAGCCAGCAGTGTGCCCAGGGGGCCAAGAAGGCCAATGGCATCCTGGCTTGTGTCAGCAATAGCGTGGCCAGCAGGGACAGGGAAGGGATCTGACCCCTGTCCTCGGCACTGGTGAGGCTGCCCCTTGATTCCTGTGTTCACTACAAAAAGGACATTGAATGACTCGAGCGTGTCCAGAGAAGGGCAACGAAGCTGGTGCAGGGTCTGGAGCACAGGTCGTACGAGGAGCGGCTGAGGGAGCTGGGGGTGTTTAGTCTGGAGAAGAGGAGGCTGAGGGGAGACCTCATCGCCCTCTACAGCTACCTGAAAGGAGGGTGCAGAGAGCTGGGGATGAGCCTCTTTAACCAAGTAATAAGCGATAGGACAAGAGGGAATGGTCTCACTTTATGCCAGGGAATGTTTCAACTGGATATTAGGAAGCATTTCTTTACAGAACGAGTTGTTAGGCATTGGAATGGGCTGCCCAGGGAGGTGGTGGAGTCCCCATCCCTGGAGGTGTTTAAGAGTCGGGTTGACATAGTGCAGAGGGATATGGTGTAGTTGGGAACTGTCAATGTTAGGTTAATGTTTGGACTAGATGATCTTCAAGGTCCTTTCCAACCTAGATGATTCTGTGTTTCTGTGATTCAGAATACAAGTGTGTTAAGACTCGAAATAGTGCAGTCTCACCTGTCATCATGCCTTTGAGTGAAAGCAGTAACAATGGAATAATAGGAAACACACAAATTTGATTATACATACAAAAAAACCCTCCATTAGCTTACATATAAGCATATATGATGAATTAGATGGAGAAATCTTTAGGTTTTCTCTAGAAGACTGAACCTTGAATTAACTAAGTCAGATGGAAATTTTCCATCCACCTAGTAGCATTAGAGCTAGTACCAAACTCATTTCAGTTTGCTGGTCTGTCTGTCTTCTCCCCCCCCCCCCCCTGTGCAATATTGGTTCATGGCAGTCTCTGAAATCCATTCTGGTTTAATTATACTGAAATTAACTCTCAATGCTTTCTTTCCTGGTTTTACAGTCAGTGGCACATTTCTTGGCTTTCACTCAGAACCCATACATAAGACATAAAAATCTACCAGTGGCTTATTGTAATCTAAGCATGTCACATTCCAGAGCATAGTTTTATTTTGAATCATGCTTTATGTACAATCTCATGTAGTATTATGAGAACAACATCTTTCTTCCTAACATTTATTCGCTTGTTTTTCATTTCTTGAGTCTGTGGAAAGAATATGCACCAAAAATATGTAATATTTAATTAGCAGTAATGTTATTATTTAATATTATTTTTTCCAGTAAATTATGAAGAAACATCTTCTGCCACATAAAAGACAGAATTTAATATTTATTTCTCTGTTTAAAATCTGCACTGCTTTTTCTCTTCCAAGTCTGTACCTGTTGTTTTCAAATGAACTTTAAGGCAATATGTTCTCAAGCCATTGGCTGTTATTTATGTACTAATTGGTTTTTATTTTAACAGGATAAATTATATAAATGATGTTATGATTTTTGCATAAATTTTCTCTTCTAGTTGGTACCAGCACATATGAATCCTGATAATTAATTTTGTTTTTCAGAAATAAAAATGATTTCATTATAATGCATAAGTCCAAAAATCACACTTTTATAAACTGCAGGGTTTCTACTTGCTAGATTACTTGCTTGCTAGAAGCAGATTTATTATTAAATAACACAAATTCAAAATGCTCTTCTCTTCCATCCTTGCAAGCTTTTAAATAACAGAAATCATAAGGACTTGCTCATTCATTTGCTATTAGCATAATTTTTTTTTATTTTTTTTTTTTTTAAGAGAATTTCTTATGCAAGCAAATTGGAGGAACGTGATTCAAATACTTCACAATATACCCAGACATTCAAATATATATACCTGCTCCCAGAAGAACATCTTAAATTTCATGTTTCTAAATACTGCTGGAATATGTACCAATTTTTGATTTTAGGGGATATTATTTACAAAATAAAAGTTGGTTCTCATCAGTTAGGGTATTAACATGGCAAAATAGAACTTTATATTCAGCTTCCATTATACTTTCCTTTTGCATAGTTCTGATTATTAACATTCTCAGCAAATCACATTAAATAATTTTAATAATCTTTACTAATAAGCAGTAACCAGGCTCCCTGATGTTTCTCTTCTTTTGATGCATCTGAAGATACATGTTATTCTGCAACAGAGCTGTTTAGGGTGACATTCATAAGCACAAGCTTCCTGAAAGATAAGATGACAGTGCTTTTAAAGATAATTTTGTATCTTTACTGAGTTAACAGGCAGAAACACAGTTCCTCACGTTACCTATTACCCTATCCCTTTAATCAATACATTTTATACTTTTTCAGATCAGCTTCAAATCCTCAGACTTATCTAAAAGACTAAGGATTCCAAACCTATAAAGGCTGTCACTGATAGGCATAATATATTAAAGGAATCATTTTTCCAGAACCAGTTCTGAAATCTAATACAGGATGTATCTCTGTATAAAATAGCAGCAAAGGTCAAATTGTACAAAAGCTTTTTTGGGGGGTGGAGGGGACCAGACTGGATTGCTGCTACTGCTTCAGTATAAGAAATCTGTTTTCCAGAAGGTTCCTTTAGGGCACTATCTTTAAATGCCCTTTTTCCTAAAAAAAAAAATAAATAAAATTAAAAAATTGTCTGTGTACCTATGTACCAGTGCAGTGACTTTATGAGGGGCTCAAAGCTTTTTAAGTGAACAGGAATGCCTCTATTGATGCTGATGATCTGGAATGGTTCCTTTTTTGGATACAATATTTCAAGTTCTGCAAATGCACAGAAATAAAAACTTCTCTGAGATTAAGATTTTAATACAGCGCATGGAATGTTATTTCAACCTAGATAATCCATAGCCAGAGGAACTGTCATCCAGAATGATGGAATATGTGTGAATGCTGTTTGAATTAACCTTCTTTCCCCCAGTTAAAGACTGAATTATTTTAGAATTTGACCCTTGCTTCCTCTCTGTCTAGCGCATCATAATTTAATATTCCCAAACTTTCTATTCTAGCTTCCAGGAACATTTATTTTTCTAGGCGTTTATGAGTTTTTCTAAGTACATATATCACGCAGTGAAAATTTTTCTTTTAGAATTCATGTTCGGTTTTGTCTTTCCTTATTTTCATTTTCTTCAGTTGTTATTTTCATGTGTTTGTTGTCACTGCAGAAACGTTTTCTTGTTCTTGCTTATTTCTCTTCAATGAAATACACATTGTGAGGGGTTTGGGTTTTTTTTCTCTGTATTTTCTTCCTTACAGGCTTTGCTTCTGACACTGTTATGAGCTGTAAAAATGCTGCAGTTGTCACTTCTTTTCCACAACTGAGGAGACAAAAGAATGGTTTTTGCTGCTAGAGGTTTGACATGGAAAGTAACAGGGACAGGAGTTTTCTGAAGACTGAAAAACTTCTTTGAAGTGAGTGCTGTCCTACAGCTTCAGTACTTTTCTAGTCAGTCTGCAGAAACTGCTCCAGTTTTTAATACTTCAAGAAAACAAAATTAAAAGCATGTGATATCCAATCACAGTATAAGCAATTTGACAGTAATTTTTATAACATTCAAATAAAACTTTGGGCAGAACTTTGGAAAATTAAAATTACTTCAGAATGTAATGAATTCTGAAAAATTTGAGTGAGCAGACCTAAAAAATCCTGTATGACTGAATCAACTCTTTTGAGACCAGTTAACACCAATAGCATGTATCTGTGCTTAACATGAAAAATGTTTGCACTACAGTTGTGTAAAAAAAATAAATTTAAAAACCAAGTAATAACTCTTTTCCTTTTTCATATTTATTACTTGAAGATTTTCTATGAAGTCATATCCTTTATGTTGTCCTACACTGATCTTCAGAATTTGTATTATTGTCTAGATCTGAAGAGCTGTTAGTAGAGTCTGTGCTTAATATCAGTATTAAATTGTAAACTCTGCAATTACAATTGCAAATAATTATCTCATTATCTAAAGAGTAAATGTTCCCAGATTACTTTTATAGTACATATGAAACTTTTTCTGAATCTGTGTACAGAAAAAAAGTAGAGGGTTTTTTTATGTCATTTCTTCTAGGACCACCTGAGAGTCTTTAGGATTTATATATATATATATATATATATATAAAATACAGGAAGAATTAGGATTTATTCAAAAATTCACAAGAATTAATCATTGTTCCACAGAACTTGCCATCAGATAGGTAGTCTACAAATTTGTCACTAATATCAACCAAATATATTTGAGGAAACTACAGTGTATTTTAAAAAGTGATAACGACATGCATTCTTCAGTTTATATTTAATTTAAATGTGCCCATTGGCCACAGCTGCTGCTGAAGCAAGGAGCATAGGTCCCTCCACTGAAAACTGGTTACAGAACAGAGGAAAGAGTTGCTCCATTTTTCATTAAATCAGCACCCTGGTGTTGCTGTACTGCAGTGCCAAAAATTTTAAGCTAAACTCTATGCTGTTGACAGAAAAAGCAAAGAGCCTAAATTTCTCAGTCATGCATCATATACATTGCATTAAAAAATCCTCTCAGGATATTATTTAATCTAATGTTTACAGAATAATGCTGTGACTGAGAATAGGATTCAGCTAAAGTATAGGAAAATAAGGGTGGGATTCAGTTGCAGATTCTAGACACTTCAATTTAAGAGTCTAAGTGCAGATGTTTAAATATGAATGAAGTGTTCAAGCTTTGAGTAAAGTTCAGATATAAGAGAGCAGTCAGTTGTGTTTTAGAATATACAGGAGGCGGCACTCACATTGACTGATAGCCAGAAGCCAGGTGGATATTCAAGGATGTCTCACAGAATATTAGACCGTTTGGGCAACTGAATCATTGCAATAATCTGGATACTCAGGACTGCTATTCAGCTGAGGAACCAACTCATTTTGATTTGAAGTAGCCCCACACTCAACCTTATTCAGCTGTTTGTGATTCAAGGCCTAGTTTCATTCAAAGCAGCTGTGTGACCTTGGATCAGTTTTACTGAGAAAATTGTTGCTAAGATGCGAAAAGGTAAGTGCTTTGAAACCATGAAAAACAAGAAAAGTAAACACAGAGACAAAATAGTAGCTGGTGAAATGGGGAGTTAGTAGCTCAAGGATTCAAGAGGAAAAATACTGACACCAAAATCCTATCCAGCCCTCGCTTCCCAAAATAGGAGTTCAATCAGAAGACAGCAACTCAATAATATGGAGGGTCATCCCAGTCTCAAATGTGACAGAAGCTCACTCTTCCCCGTGCAACTGACTGGTGAACACAGCATAGTTGTTAGTTAATCTTAGCAATATGCTGTGTGTAGTAGCCAATAAATTATTGCTTTGTGCTCTCAAGTTGTGTATAAACTATGTCTGTAGTATCTTTGAACATGCTAAAAGTTGCCCCCAAAAGTGACCCAGAGAAAGAAAGTTAAAGTAGAAACCTGAGAAAAATTGGAAAGTGAATTCCTGCATTTTCTTAAAATACTGTCTGGAAAACAAACCAATAAATACATACGTACATGAGTAAAAATCAGAGAGAGCTCTGTTTCTTCTGCAGGATTAACAAGGTGGATATTATTCTGACAGAAGCCACAGTTCACATTATTCCCTGTTTAGGAACCTTCACCTCTACTTGCAGTGTTCTAAGTAGGAAGAACAACCAGTGAATGCCTACAGGGTGAAATACATAAGAGTTCAGTTAACACTTTTCAGAAAGATTAGCCTTGGATGTAATAGTAGTTGCACTGTGAAAGCTCAGCTGTGTCTATGTGTGTAGTTAAGTCTTTCTGTCCAAACAGGCACTACTGTCAATAGTTTTCTAGTCAAGGGTTCCTCTGTTCAGCCAGAATCAGAACAATTTAGATATAATACACATTTAGCACAGCATGCAAAAGTAACTGCTGTAGTGAAAGCAGTATCAGTGTTACAGCTAGATAAAACTGTAGTCATAGTGATGTTTAAACTGGGTATGTCACGCTTCACTCAGACTGTACTGTAAATTTGTTTTGTAATGACAAAAACCCTAACAGCATCAAAAGCTGTCATAACAAACACAGGGAAAAAATGGATGGTGAAGGGAAAAATCCATTCATGTAATGAAGCAGAGATGTAAAGACACATTTTTTTTTATACCATTAGAATAAGTGAAGTAGCTAAGGAAGCTTTATTTATACTCTCTCCTGTGACTTTGCAGAGATGAAAAAAAACCCACACTTAAGCCACTTACAGGTAGTTTTTACAAATTCCATGATGATGAAGACATGAGGAACATATTGTATCTATTGCTTGGTTTATGTCAAAAGTAGTCCTCCATTCTAATCAGTGTTGGATTTCTAGTTCCAGTACTCCTGGGGACCTTCCGAAAGGTTAGATTACTGGAGAATACAACAAAGAATAGACAGTAATGAAGATTTATTTTTTAAAAGGAAAATAATTATCATATTATGCAATACAGCAAGTATTGCCTATTACTCTTTATTACCACTGTCCGGGTGAAAAAAAAAAAAAAAGAATAAAAAGCTTCATTAAAGGTCATAGTAAGAGAAGGTAATACAACTGAAAAAGATAGCTATAAAAAGGAAACTCTTATCTTAGAAGAACTTTGAACACAGCTACATTCACCTCTTATTTCAGTGCCATAGCTGGAGATAAAATAAGATTTCCTAAGTATCTTTTTGAAACATAAATTACTAATGAAAAAGAAATACAACACAAGGCTTTACTGAATAGTTGTATCAAAGTAATGCATTGTTGGAAGGGAAAAGCAAAACAGCAAAAAAACTGCAAAACACACATTTTCTTAACAGATGGTGCCCAGAACAAACACAGGATGGGGTGGAGATCCAGTGATTTGTGTTGCCGTGGCACCAAGGAGGAATGTGAAATGAGGTGGAGGCTGTGTGGTCTCGTTCTTCCACTTTTCTCAAGGAACATGTGACACAACTGTGCAGATATATCTCCTGCTCTTCCCCTTCTCTCAAGGACTGCTTTGCAAAACTCTGCAGACCTTCTCTCTCATTCTCCCTCTTTTCCCGCAAAACCAGCACACACTTTGCACCAAGGGAAGTGCTGTGTCGTTACTCAAGAAACAATGGCTTGACCACAGTCCCACCCACCCACACACATACGCACTTAGATAAATATTACCCCGAGTTTGTAACTAACTCAGAGAGACAATAATCTGATACTAAATTGGAGGGACAGATCGATGGATTTGTGATCCTCACATCCCCCAGAAGGGACACCTTTGGTAAGATTTGTGCTCTCAGCTATGCTGAGTGATTACCCAAGAATTAAGTGTATGTGATTGCAGTTGTTCTTTTGTGTGTAGTGCTATGTGGCCAACCTGCAGTTCTTGCATTTATCACAGGCAATCTCAAAGAACCTGTAGATGTTGCATAAGAATAAACCAAACTGTTCATGAACCTGACTGCTTCTTGAATACAACCAGACCTACAGCACATGGGCTGTTCGTGCATTTGGTGTCAGGCCTATAGATACAGCAATAATTGGCATATCTATTAAGAGATAAGTCCAGCTGCCCCTAGCCCCTCTAATCTCTGAGGACTGACTAGAGTGCAAGGGGATTCATCACTTACCTAATGATTTCATTATCTAAATGCAACATGCATGTCTTACAAAGCAAAGGTGATGTTAACAATCAGCAAACCGAAGATATGGATGGAAAGGGTGGGTGGATATTACTGAAAGCAAGGTTACCAACAGTCCAGAGATGTCCATGTTTCCATGCCATGTGGTATATCTGATTCATACTCAGATCACTGAGGGCTGTCCTACTCTAACAGGTTTTGCAAAAGCTGTGATGAGACTATAACAGTTCCAGGTGATGACCTAACAGTTAACCATTATGGATAAGTGATGTTCATACAGGTCGGAAGATCATTCTGTGGCTTTCATTCACTTAATGACAGATATTTGCGTCAGAGTATTTTATGGACTTTATTAATAACCTGAAGCTGGGAATTTACCCTTTCAAAAGAGTTTGAGGTCTCGCAAAGGGAGTTTTACTTACATTTTATTGTGGCATCTGAGAGGTCCTGCAGTGTGTGAAGGCCATCATAACAAAGCAGTTGGAGGATGAATCATAATAATTTTTGTTGAAGAAGGACAATAGATGGTTATTGTGTATCAGATTTTTTATAGAAATAAAATGTGATTTTTATATATATATATATAAAAAAGTAAAGTTAATTTTTTAAAATCAGAATATATATAACAAGTATATACTTCTATCAGGAGATATAATTTAGGACAACTGAGTGTTAAACTCTGTGTTTCACTTTTCTGTACTGTGGACACAGAATTTTTTTCTTGTATTATGTGACACCATGGTACATAAAGATCCAGAAATGCTTTATCAAATTACAAGTACTGTTTCTCAAATCCAAGGCAAGATTTCTTGAAAATGGAACTGAGCAGATTCTAAAGCACTTTGGGAACATTAATCAGATTTACCAGCAGAGGTTATAGAGAAATGTAATCAACAAAATAAAGACCTTCCTGGTGAACATTGACTATTTAAAATGTGTCACAGTGAAAATAGTTTGTAGAAGGTTAAACTACTATTCTGATTAACTAACCTAATTATGATATTATGTGAAGAAATGGTTAATGTAAGGACTTCTGGTTTCTTACAGTATGTTGCAGTCAGTTTTTAAATTCTACAAAAGAACTGCTGAAATAAGCAATGTAGAAGAGAAATTTTATTTCATTGAAGGTGTTACAATGCACTCTTCATTTTTACATTGAAACAGAAGGGGAGGAAGAAGTAGGACTAAGACTTCAAAACACTCTCTTACTCTTACACAGAAGCTATATTCTAACACAGAAGCAGAGTAGCTATATCCCATGCAAAACTAAAAAAACAACTCCTCCCCGCC